>NW_027591871.1:22500-71176 GCF_964213995.1 Mustelus asterias | reverse complement strand
TGAGGGGCAATTTAACCTGGCCAATCAACCTAACCCGCACACCTTTGGAGTGTGGGAGGAAACCGGAGCACCCGGAGGAAATCCATGCAGACACGGGGAGAATGTGCAGTCTCCGCACAGACAGTGACCCGAGCCGGGAATCGAACCCGGGTCCCTGGCGCTGTGAGGCTGCAGTGCCAACCACTGTGCCACCGTGGGTGGGATTGTTGTCGGTGCAGGGTTAATGGGCAGATCGCCCTCCTTCTGTATTGTCAGGGTTCCCCGATTCTATACAAAGGGCAGCAGTCATTCGCCTGCCTGATTATTTACCTGTATGTGGCATTTTACAGACCTACGCATCCGAACCGCCAAATCGGACATCCACTGGAGTGAACCTCATCCCATCCAGAGAGTTCCCTGCTCTTCCCATTTTCCATTGGGGCAGGGAGAGAGTTCCGGATTTCCAATGCCCTTTGTGTGAGAGAATACTTCCTGATATTCCCCCCTCCTCAATGGCCTGGCTCCATTCCCCCCACTCCCCGCCCCCCCCATGCCGTGCTTTTGACTCCCCCACCAGCCCACAGTGAAGAGGAAAGATTCTGCCTATTGGCCCATTGGAGATCTGTCTTCTCTCCAGCTTCCTGTCACATGGGGAAGTACTCTGACATCACAATGACTATGATGTCACGGCACAATGTGTGGTCAAGGTTGCAGAGTGTGATGATGACATTGCTGGCCAGATCTTTGCCAGCCTTCTTCAGCCCTTGGGAAGATTGTCGTCTCTCCTCAGTTTTACCCAAACCCTGTGCCAACACAACACCAACATTCTCGCCAATGGCCGTAACCAATCTCCCATGATCCTCGAGAGATTGGGATGGAGATAGCTGAAGGGGATGTGTCTCTTCTTGGGCTGCCACAGGGGTGATCGGTGAAGGGTGTTGGACAAGGACAGGAGGGGTGACCTGCCGGTGCTGGGCGCCATGCCCTCCAGGGACCCCTCCCCCTTCCTCCGCCTCCTCCTGGTGCTCGCCAGTGCCCTCAGCAGCGCCCTCTCCTGTTACACCTGTTTCGCCAAGAGCTCAGAGACGTTCTGCACCAAATACATGGGTCAGAACTTGATCGAGCTCCACCAGGCCCACTGCTGGTACCCTATCAATGAGCTGATTAACCAACGTAAAGTTTACTGGCTGCGGGTCGGTAAGTGTCAGGGGGAAGGTGAACAAATTAGCCCAGGGAATCTTTAGTGTGTGTGATGATACTGTGCCTTTAAGAAATGTATTTGGGTCATGTTTCTTGTGCAGGTTCTGTTTTCGCAGCTTGTTTCATTAGCAGTGCCATTTTGTCTGCATCCAGCAGCCCAATTGTTACTGCAGCAGGATAATTGATCTTAATCGCTAAAATGTTTGTTTTCATCTGTGATCATGCAAGGTTGTTATTTTAGTGTTTCTTCCTGGGGTTTACAGAGTGACGGATGATTAAGATTTGACAGTAAAAGTCATATGACTGGGCAGAGCGAGGTCGCTGAAAGAAGCTCCGTTCAGTTGAACATAGAACATAGAACAGTACAGTTGCTGTTTGGAAACTGTAGAGAAAAGGAGCTCTTTCTCTCTCTGATGTGTGGAGACGAGGAACTGCCAGAAACTAGGTCTCTTTCATCAAAGTTCTGCTGTTTGAGGATATATCTTTCTCTGGAAGCTGCTGTGTGGGAGTCAGAAGACAGATGACTTTCCATATCTGCCCAGAGGGGTTAAAAGGCTGGAAATCTAGCATCTACGAGAGCATATCTGTTTTTGGTGTCAATTGATTCTGACGTGGGATTTATGTCTATGGGGATATTGCTTAAATTGGAACTCTAGAGATAGATAGCTGTTAAAAATTATTGTCATGTTTAAGTATTTTAATTGATAAAAGTTGCGCTAATTCTTTCTGTTGTATCCGAGCTGTGTTTTAAATAAAGTATATTTTAATAAAAGCTTCCTAGTGGATCAGTCACATCAGTGAAACACTGTAGAGTTTCTGATCTGGTCCCCCGAGCTTGCTGTGCCACCCGTTCCAACAATGTGAATCTTGAGAGGGGGAATCACGGTAACATTTATCAATGCTGAGGCAAGAGGGTTCTGTTAAGCAGAAACTGAACTGGACTCACCACATCAATGCATTGCTGAAGAGCAGGTCAGAGGCTGGGAATCCTGCGGCGAGTAACTCACCTCCTGGCTCCCCAAAGCCTGTCCACCATCTACAAGGACACAAGTCAGGAGTGTGATGGAACACTCCCCACTCGCCTGGATGGGTGCGGCTCCAACAACACTCGAGAAGCTCAACACCATCCAGGACAAAGCAGCCCCGCTCGATCGACACGCTAACCACAAACATTCACTCCCTCCACCCCCCGACGCACAGTGACAGCCGTGTGTACCATCTACAAGATGCACTGCAGCATCTCACCAAGGCTCCTTAGGCAGCACCTTCCAAACCCACCACCTCTACCATCTAGAAGGACAAGGGCGGCAGATACCTGGGAACACCCCCACCTGGAGGTTCCCCTCCGAGTCACTCACCATCCCGACTTGGAAATATATCGGCCGTTCCTTCACTGTCGCTGGGTCAATCCTGGGACTCCCTCCCTAACAGCACTGTGGGTGTACCTACACCACACGGGGACTGCAGTGGGTTCAAGATGGCGGCTCACCCACCACCTTCCCAAGGGACAGTTAGGGATGGGGGTAAATGCTGGGTCTGGCCACAGGAGACTCCTCCCTTCCCCTCCTCTTCATCCCCCCATCTCCATCTCCTTCTATTCCTTTCTCCCTCATGTGTTCATCCAGCTTCCTCTCTTAAACATATTGACACTATTCACCTCAACCACTCCCTGTGGGAGTGAGTCCCACATTCTCCCCACTCCCCGTGGGAGCGAGTCCCACATTCTCCCCACTCCCCGTGGGTGCGAGTCTCACATTCTCCCCACTCCCCGTGGGAGCGAGTCCCACATTCTCCCCACTCCCCGTGGGAGCGAGTCCCACATTCTCCCCACTCCCCGTGGGAGCGAGTCCCACATTCTCCCCACTCCCCGTGGGAGCGTGTCCCACATTCTCCCCACTCCCCGTGGGAGCGAGTCCCACATTCTCCCCACTCCCCGTGGGAGCGAGTCCCACATTCTCCCCACTCCCCGTGGGAGCGAGTCCCACATTCTCCCCACTCTCCCCGTGGGAGCGAGTCCCACATTCTCCCCACTCCCTGTGGGAATGAGTCCCACATTCTCCCCACTCCCCGTGGGAATGAGTCCCACATTCTCCCCACTCCCCGTGGGAGCGAGTCCCACATTCTCCCCACTCCCCATGGGAGCGAGTCCCACATTCACCCCACTCCCCGTGGGTGCGAGTCTCACATTCTCCCCACTCTCCCCATGGGAGCGAGTCCCACATTCTCCCCACTCCTCGTGGGTGCGAGTCTCACATTCTCCCCACTCCCCGTGGGAGTGAGTCCCACATTCTCCCCACTCCCTGTGGGAGCGAGTCCCACATTCCCCCCACTCCCCGTGGGAGCGAGTCCCACATTCTCCCCACTCCCCGTGGGAGTGAGTCTCACATTCTCCCCACTCCCCGTGGGAGTGAGTCCCACATTCTCCCCACTCCCCGTGGGAGTGAGTCCCACATTCTCCCCACTCCCCGTGGGAGTGAGTCCCACATTCTCCCCACTCTCTGGGTAAAGAAGTTTCTCCCGAATTCCCCATAAGATTAATTAGTGACTGTCACCTATCGATGCCCCCCTCATTCTGCTCTCTCCCCCTCACGAGGGGAAGCGTCTCTACGCCAACCCTATCGAAACCCTTTCCGGATTTTAAGGCCCTCGATCGATCGCCCCCTCAGCCTTCTCTTTCCCAGAGAAAAGAGCCCCGGCCGGTTCAGCCTCTCCCGGTGGCTCTGACCTCTCAGTCCTGGGATTATTCTTGTTAAATTATTGGTGTAATTATTCTGCAACGCCGGCCTGTTCAAACCCTTCCCGCTTTTCATTCCTTGACTATTTGTGCCATGTAGTTAGCAAGAGGCAGGACTGAGTGAATATGGAGGCTGGGCCTATGGAGCTCTGGGATTGGATTCGAGGATTCCGTGACAGGTCGCGACCTTAGTCCAGCAATGCTGACTCTTGTCTCCCTCTTGTTTTTCCAACATGGCAGCTGCCACCGACTACAAGAACCTGAAATCGATTTACAAGGAAGCGTTGGATTTCATCAAGAAACGCAGGGCCCTCAAGCCGGCAGGTAGGAGGGAGGATTCCTCCCCCCTCCATTCGCTGGGCGGGATGTTCCTATGAGGGTGGAAAATCGCCGCGTGAGGGGAAATGGAGCTGGCAGAGATTTGGGGTGGCATTGGGCAGTGGTGGGATGGGGGAGCTCGATGGGCTGAATGGCCTCGGAGGGAAATCCAAGGGAGGGAGGGAAGGCAGGATTTTTGTGTTTATTCATTCGTGGGACATGGGCATCGCTGGCTGGCCAGCATTTATTACCCATCCTTTGGGGTGGCACGGTAGCACAGTGATTAGCACTGCTGCTTCACAGCTCCAGGGACCTGGGTTCAATTCCCTGCTTGGGTCACTGTCTGTGTGGAGTTTGCACATTCTCCCCGTGTCTGCGTGGGTTTCCCCCAGGTGCTCCGGTTTCCTCCCACAGTCTGAAAGACGTGCTGGTTAGGGTGCATTGGCCTGAACAGGCGCCGGAGTGTGGCGACTAGAGGAATTTCACAGTAACTTCATTGCAGTGTTAATGTAAGCCTTATTTGTAACTAATAAATAAACTTTAACTTTAGTTGCCCGAGGGCAGTTGAGAGTCAACTACATTGCTGTGGCTCTGGAGTCACATGTAGGCCAGATGGGGTAAGGACGGCAGATTTCCTTCGCGAAAGGGAACCAGGTGGCTTTTTCCGACAATTGACAATGGTTTCATGGTCATTGTGTAGTCTGTACTCTTCTTAGAATAGACACAGGCTCAACTGGTCCAAAATAGAACTTTGTTTATTGATCATCATTTAAAATTAGCATGACAGAGAGCGGAAAAGGATTACTTGAGAGGGAGAGTGAGAGAGAGAGAGGGAGGGAGAGAGAGAGGGAGAGAGAGACAGAGAGAGAGAGAGAGAGAGAGACAGAGAGAGAGAGACAGAGAGAGAGAGAGAGAGAGACAGAGAGAGAGACTGAGAGAGAGAGAGACAGAGAGGGAGAGAGAGCGAGACAGAGAGAGAGAGTGAAAGAGAGAGAGGGAGGGAGAGAGAGAGGGAGAGAGGGAGGGAGAGAGAGAGAGAGAGACTGAGAGAGAGAGAGACAGAGAGAGAGAGAGAAAGAGAGAGAGAGAGACGGAGACAGAGAGAGAAAGAGAGAGAGAGATAGAGAGAGAGAGACAGAGAGAGAGAGAGACAGAGAGAGAGAGAGACAGAGAGAGAGAGAGAGACAGAGAGCGAGAGAGAGAGAGACGAGTTGGGGACTGGCTTCGCAGTTGTAATGACTTCAATCAGGCCATTGAGGTTGGTCTATTCGAGTATGAGCTCCCTGATTAAGGATCCAATTGATGGGCCAATCAGGGAATCTTTTCCTTGTATTTAACTGGGACTGTCAGTTCCTCTGGCACCCCAAAGGTAGATTGCTGACTGATCGCACTCTGTGTACTGCTGTTGGAGTTGTAAATAAAGGGGTTTTGGTGAAGGAACTTCTGCCACTGAAGACTTATTATAGCAGCCATGCCCTGTACAGACTTGAATTCAAAACTCGGACAGGATTCGACACAACTGAATACATATATCTGTATAGAGCATTATCACTGTCCCGCTATCTGGGGTATGTCAATACTAGTACAGACTGTGTCCCAAACTTTCATAAATAATGCGCAGCTGTGTGACTGAAAAATTTGTTTATGCCAAACTTTGCCTGCATTGTACTTTCAAAGAGTGTCACCAATTTCTCGGCTCATCCCAGAATTCCCAGCTGAGTGTTAAAATTTAGTCAAGTTGGCAGATGGAATTTGATTTAGATAAATGCAAGGTGATGCATTTTGGTAGATTGAACCAGGGCAGGACTTACTCAGTTAATGGTAGGGCGTGGTGGAGAGTTACAGAACAATGAGATCTAGGGGCACAGGTTCACAGCTCCTTGAAAGTGGAGTCACAGGTGGACAGAGTGGTGGAGAAGGCATTCGGCATGCTTGGTTTCATCAGTCAGAACATTGAATACAGGAGTTGGGACGTCTTGTTGAAGTTGTACAAGACATTGGTAAGACCACACTTGGAATACTGTGTAGTTTAAAGAGAAGGACTTGGTGGATGATGAGTCTGGGAAAGGGTGTGTCAATAGTTTGAGTAATGTTGAGATCAAAAAGGAGGAGGTATTGGGGTTCTTGAGGAACATTAAGGCAGACAAGTCCCCCAGGGCCTGTTGGGATATACCCCAGAATACTGAGAGAGGCAAGGGAGGAAATTGCTGGGACCTTGAGAGAAATCTTTGTATCCTCACTGGCTACAGGGGAGGTCCCAGAGGATTGGAGAATAGCCAATGTTGTTCCTTTGTTTAAGAAGGGTAGCAAGGATAATCCAGGTAATTACAGGCCGGTGAGCCTTACATCAGTGGTAGGGAAATTATTGGAGAGAATTTTTCGAGACAGGATTTATTCCCACTTGGAAATAAGTGAACGTATTAGTGAGAGGCGACATGGTTTTGTGAAGGGGAGGTCGTGTCTCACGAACTTGATCGAGTTTTTCAAAGAAGTGACGAAGATGTTTGATGAGGGTGGTGCAGTGGGTGTTGTCTACATGGACTTCAGTAAGGCCTTTGACAAGGTCCCTCATGGCAGACTGGTGCAGAAGGTGAAGTCGCACGAGATCAGAGGTGAGCTGGTAAGGTGGATACAAAACTGACTCGGTCACAGAAGACAGAGGGTAGCAGTGGAAGGGTGTGTTTCTGAATGGAGGGCTGTGACAAGTGGCATTCCTCAGGTGTCAATGCTGGGACCTTTGCTGTTTGTAATATATGTAAATGATTTGGAGGAAAATGTAACTGGTTTGATTAGTAAGTTTGCGGACGACACAAAGATTGGTGGATTTGCGGATAGCGATGAGGACCATCAGAGGATACAGCAGGATATAGATCAGTTGGAGACTTGGGCGGAGAGATGGCAGATGGAGTTTAATCCGGACAAATGTGAGGTAATGCATTTTGGAAGGTCTAATACAGATAGGAAATATATAGCAAATGGCAGAACCCTTAAGAGTATTGATAGGCAGAGGGATCTGGGTGTACAGGTACACAGGTCACTGAAAGTGGCAATGCAGGTGGAGAAGGTAGTCAAGAAGGCATACGGCATGCTTGCCTTCATCGGCCGGGGCATTGAGTTTAAAAATTGGCAAGTCATGTTGCAGCTTTATAGAACCTTAGTTAGGCCGCACTTGGAATATAGTGTTCAATTCTGGTTGCCACACTACCAGAAAGATGTGGAGGCTTTGGAGAGGGTACAGAAAAGATTTACCAGGATGTTGCCTGGTATGGAGGGCATTAGCTATGAGGAGAGGTTGGAGAAACTTGGTTTGTTCTCACCGGAACGACGGAGGTTGAGGAGCGACCTGATAGAAGTCTACAAGATTATGAGAGGCATGGACAGAGTGGATAGTCGGAAGCTTT
This sequence comes from Mustelus asterias, assembly GCF_964213995.1. NCBI lineage: Eukaryota > Metazoa > Chordata > Chondrichthyes > Carcharhiniformes > Triakidae > Mustelus > Mustelus asterias. The sequence goes on along the minus strand of NW_027591871.1, from coordinate 63,544 downwards.
TTCCCAGAGTGGAAGAGTCAATTACTAGGGGGCACAGGTTTAAGGTGCGAGGGGCAAGGTTTAAAGGAGATGTACGAGGCAGGGTTTTCACATAGAGAGTAGTGGGTGCCTGGAACTCTTTGCCGGGGGAGGGAGTGGAAGCAGATACGGTCGTGACATTTAAGGGGCGTCTTGACAAATATATGAATAGGATGGGAATAGAGGGATATGGTCCCCGGAAAGGTAGGGGGTTTTAGTTAAGTCGGGGCAGCATGGTCGGTGCAGGCTTGGAGGGCCGAAGGGCCTGTTCCTGTGCTGTAATTTTCTTTGTTCTTTGTTCTTTGTTTGTAGTTCTGGTCACCCTATTATAGAAAGGATATTATTAAACTAGAAATAGTGCAGAAAAGATTTACTGGGATGCTACCGGGACTTGATGGTTTGAGTTATAAGGAGAGACAGGACAGACTGGGACTTTTTTTCTCTGGAGCGTAGGAGGCTGAGGGGTGATCTTATAGAGGTCTATAAAATAATGAGGGGCACAGATCAGCTAGATAGTCAATATCTTTTCCCAAAGGTAGGGGAGTCTAAAACTAGAGGGCATAGGTTTAAGGTGAGAGGGGAGAGATACAAAAGTGTCCAGAGGGGCAATTTTTTCACACAGGGTGGTGAGTGTCTGGAATGAGCTGCCAGAGGTAGTAGTAGAGGCGGGTACAATTTTGTCTTTTAAAAAGCGTTTAGACAGTTACATGGGTAAGATGGGTATAGAGGGATATGGGGCAAATGCAGGCAATTGGGACTAGCTGAGTGGTTAAAAAAAAGGGTAGCATGGACAAGTTGGGCCGAAGGGCCTGTTTCCATGCTGTAAACCTCTATGACTCTATAACTAGGTTATCTTAAGTTGGCTTTAAAGATTAGTATAATTAATTACATAGGCAGTAATACTTAAAGTAAAGCCTGTTAACTAAAGCAAATCACACAGAGGATCCCACAGTCATCAGCAAATTCTTAATTCCAGATTTTTAAAATTGAATTCAAATTCCACATCTGCCGTGGCGGGATTCGAACCCGGGTCCCCAGAATAGTGGCTGAGATTCTGGATTCATGATCTCACGATAGTATCACTCAGCCACCGCCTGTTCTGCAGTCTCAGGATGCCCCAAAGCACTTGGCACACTCACCGAGGGCGGTTTCCCGTGCACTCTCGCACAGCAAGATCCCAGCGGCAGCACGGTGACATTGGTTGCCGACTCGGCGTTCCCTGCCCAAGGGCTGCCTGAGGAATGGGAAGATGGAGGAATAACGTGGGATATCATCCGCAGGGAAGAATAGGAAAGAAAAGGGGAGGGACACATTGCAAGAGAGACGGGGAGAAGCTGTGATTGGTCCCCTCGGAGCAGGAAAGGTTAAAGGGGAGATTTACCAGAACGTTCCAAAGAACAAATAAGAACAAAGAACAGTACAGCACAGGAAACAGGCCCTTCGGCCCTCCAAGCCTGTGCCGCTCCTTGGTCCAACTGGACCAATCGTTTGTATCCCTCCATTCCCAGGCTGCTCATGTGACTATCCAGGTAAGTCTTAAACGATGTCAGCGTGCCTGCCTCCACCACCCTACTTGGCAGCGCATTCCAGGCCCCCACCACCCTCTGTGTAAAAAACATCCCTCTGATATCTGAGTTATACTTCGCCCCTCTCACCTTGAGCCCGTGACCCCTCGTGATCGTCACCTCCGACCTGGGAAAAAGCTTCCCACCGTTCACCCTATCTATCCCCTTTATAATCTTGTATACCTCTATTAGATCTCCCCTCATTCTCCGTCTTTCCAGGGAGAACAACCCCAGTTTACCCAATCTCCCCTCATAGCTAAGACCCTCCATACCAGGCAACATCCTGGTAAACCTTCTCTGCACTCTCTCCAACGCCTCCACATCCTTCTGGTAGTGCGGCGACCAGAACTGGACGCAGTACTCCAAATGTGGGCTAACCAGCATTCTATACAGCTGCATCATCAGACTCCAGCTTTTATACTCTATACCCCGTCCTATAAAGGCAAGCATACCATATGCCTTCTTCACCACCTTCTCCACCTGTGTTGCCACCTCCAAGGATTTGTGGACTTGCACGCCTAGGTCCCTCTGTGTTTCTATACTCCTGATGACTCTGCCATTTATTGTATAACTCCTCCCTACATTATTTCTTCCAAAATGCATCATTTCGCATTTATCCGGATTAAACTCCATCTGCCACCTCTCCGCCCAATTTTCCAGCCTATCTATAATCCTGCTGTATTGCCCGACAATTCCCGGGGATGAGGGGGCTTCAGTCCACACGGGGAGACAGGGAGAAGCTGGGATCGTTCTCCTCGGAGCGGAGAAGGTTCAGGGGGAGATTGAATCGAGGCGTTCAGAATCACGAGGGGGAGGGGGGGGTTTGGATGGAGTGAATGAGGAGAAAGTGTTTCCAGTGACAGGAGGCTCGGTAACCAGAGGGGACACAGATTGAAGAGAATCGGGAAAAGAACCAGAGGGGGGGGAGATGAGGAGAATTTTATTTTGGACACACAGCGAGTTGTTGTGATCTGGAAGGCGCTGCCTGACAGGGCGGTGGAAGCAGATTCAACAGGAACTTTCAAAAGGGGCAATTAGGGAAATACTGGAAGGGGGAAATTTACAGGGAGAGCGGGAGAGAGAGTGGGGACTAATTGGAGAGATCTTTCAAAGAGCTAGCAGAGAAATGATGGGTGGAATGGCCTCCTGCTGTGCTGCATCATTGGATAAGGAATTAGTTGCAACAGTTAATTGGACAGTGACACTGCGTGAGGACATCAGAAAAAGGAACAGGATGAGGCCATTCTGCCCCTTGAGCCGACTCTCCCACCCTCTCAGATGGTGATGAATCTTCAACTCACTCCATTTTCCCGCCCAATTCCTGAGCACCCAAAGATCTATCAACCTCAGTCTTGGATATACTCAGAGACTGAGCCCCCACCCCTCCGCCCCAACCCTGCCCCACCCCCCTGCCCCACACCCCTGCCCCACCCTCCTGCCTCAGCCCCCTGCCCCACCCCCCTGCCCCACCCCTCACCCTCTCCGCCCCACCCTCCCACCCCACCCCACCCCTCTGCCCCACCCCCCCACCCTCTCCGCCCCACCCTCTCCGCCCCACGCCCCCGGCCCACCACACCACACCCCCCACCCCACCCCTCCACCCCACGCTCTCCGCCCCACCCTCGGCCCCACCCCCCCGCCCCACACCCCCCCCGCCCCACCCTCCCGCCCCACCACACTCTCCACCCCACGCTCTCCACCCCACCCCCCGCCCCACCCCCCCGCCCCACCACACTCTCCACCCCACGCTCTCCACCCCACCCCCCGCCCCACCCCCCCGCCCCACCACACTCTCCACCCCACGCTCTCCGCCCCACCCCCTGCCCCACCCCCCCACTGCTGTCTGGGGGTAGGGAATTCCAAAGAGTCAACGCCCTCCAAGTGAAGACATTTCTCCTCATCTCAGTCCTTAATGGCCGTCCCCTCATCCCTGTTACCTTGAGACTGTGACCACACGCCCCCCCGCCGAGACCCCCCAACCACCTCCCTCCCGTTATAGGTTCTCCAGCCATTGGAGAGAGGGAGGAGAGGTGGGGGGAGAAACAGCCCCTCAGCATCAACCGTGCCAAACCCTTCAATCATTTTACACCTTTCAGTGACAACTCCCCTCATCCTTCCCGACTCCAGCGAATGTCAGCCTGCTGTCACCTCATTTGAAGAATGGCCCCTGATTCTGCAGCCAAAGAATGTAGTCCCTCAGAATAAGGACAGGATATCGCACAGAAGGAGGCCATTTGTCCCTCTCTGACGTGCTAGCCCTTCGCTCTGACTGTCCAGTTAGTCCATTGCGTACGCGCTGCGCTCTCTGTCACCATCGGTTACTCTGTGTTTGGTTGGGTGACCCTGGTAACTGATCCATGCTCTCTCTGTCGATTGCTTAAACCTGGGTGTGGAGTCAGAGCAAACTGAAGGGACATCGCAGAGACTGCGCTGTAAGCATGGTTTCCGATATTTTGAGATTGTCGATCTATTTAAATTAACCCGTTGTACATTTAGATACCAGTGTTGTCTTGACAATTCTCGAAAATGCATGAAATATACAGCACTCCTCAAACCTCCATCACTGATAAAAATGTATTTATTTTTCCCTAGAATCGTACGCAAGTCTCCTGGACAGCGTGGAAAAGGAAGTTCTGCACAAAGTATACCGTCTGAAAGAAGGTTTTTCCCCGCCCCTCCTTTAACATCCGACTGGTCTTCGCATCCCCGTCTCTCCACTTGCACAGTTCCGGTCTCCGTATCCCTCGGTTAGACCCACACTGGGAGCACTGTGCACAGTTCCGGTCTCCATATCCCTCGGTTAGACCCACACTGGGAGCACTGTGCACAGTTCCAGTCTCCATATCCCTCGGTTAGACCCACACTGGGAGCACTGTGCACAGTTCCGGTCTCCATATCCCTCGGTTAGACCCACACTGGGAGCACTGTGCACAGTTCCGGTCTCCATATCCCTCGGTTAGACCCACACTGGGAGCACTGTGCACAGTCCCAGTCTCCATATCCCTCGGTTAGACCACACGAGGAGCACTGTGCACAGTTCCGGTCTCCGTATCCCTCGGTTAGACCACATTGGGAGCACTGTGCACAGTTCCGGTCTCCGTATCCCTCGGTTAGACCACACTGGGAGCACTGTGCACAGTTCCAGTCTCCATATCCCTCGGTTAGACCACACTTGGAGCACTGTGCACAGTTCCGGTCTCCATATCCCTCGGTTAGACCCACACTGGGAGCACTGTGCACAGTTCCAGTCTCCATATCCCTCGGTTAGACCCACACTGGGAGCACTGTACACAGTCCCAGTCTCCATATCCCTCGGTTAGACCCACACTGGGAGCACTGTGCACAGTTCCGGTCTCCATATCCCTCGGTTAGACCCACACTGGGAGCACTGTGCACAGTCCCAGTCTCCATATCCCTCGGTTAGACCACACGAGGAGCACTGTGCACAGTTCCGGTCTCCGTATCCCTCGGTTAGACCACATTGGGAGCACTGTGCACAGTTCCGGTCTCCGTATCCCTCGGTTAGACCACACTGGGAGCACTGTGCACAGTTCCAGTCTCCATATCCCTCGGTTAGACCCACACTCGGAGCACTGTGCACAGTTCCAGTCTCCATATCCCTCGGTTATACCACACTCGGAGCACTGTACACAGTTCCAGTCTCCATATCCCTCGGTTAGACCCCACTGGGAGCACTGTGCACAGTTCCAGTCTCCATATCCCTCGGTTAGACCCCACTGGGAGCACTGTGCACAGTTCCAGTCTCCATATCCCTCGGTTATACCACACTCGGAGCACTGTGCACAGTTCCAGTCTCCATATCCCTCGGTTATACCACACTCGGAGCACTGTACACAGTTCCAGTCTCCATATCCCTCGGTTATACCACACTCGGAGCACTGTACACAGTTCCAGTCTCCATATCCCTCGGTTAGACCACACTGGGAGCACTGTGCACAGTTCCGGTCTCCATATCCCTCGGTTAGACCACACTGGGAGCACTGTGCACAGTTCCAGTCTCCGTATCCCTCGGTTAGACCACACTCGGAGCACTGTGCACAGTTCCGGTCTCCATATCCCTCGGTTAGACCCGATCAAGGTCTTTAAAATTCAAAAAGGGTTTCGATCGCGTCGATGAAGAGAAGGTGTTTCCCCTTGTGTGGGGGAGAGACCAGAACGAGGGGGACATCGATATGTGACAGTCACTAATAAATCCAACGGGGAAATCAGGAGAAACGTCTTTACCCGGGGAGTGGGGAGAATGTGGGACTCGCTCCCACGGGGAGTGGGGAGAATGTGGGACTCGCTCCCACGGGGAGTGGGGAGAATGTGGGACTCGCTCCCACGGGGGAGTGGGGAGAATGTGGGACTCGCTCCCACGGGGAGTGGGGAGAATGTGGGACTCGCTCCCACGGGGAGTGGGGAGAATGTGGGACTCGCTCCCACGGGGAGTGGGGAGAATGTGGGACTCGCCCCCACGGGGAGTGGGGAGAATGTGGGACTCGCTCCCACAGGGAGTGGGGGGAATGTGGGAGTCGCTCCCAGTGGGAGTGGGGAGAATGTGGGACTCGCTCCCACAGGGAGTGGGGAGAATGTGGGACTCGCTCCCACGAGGAGTGGGGAGAATGTGGGACTCACTCCCACGGGGAATGGGGAGAATGTGGGACTCGCTCCCACGGGGAGTGGGGGAGAATGTGGGACTCGCTCCCACAGGGAGTGGGGGGAATGTGGGAGTCGCTCCCAGTGGGAGTGGGGAGAATGTGGGACTCGCTCCCACAGGGAGTGGGGAGAATGTGGGACTCGTTCCCACGGGGAGTGGGGAGAATGTGGGACTCGCTCCCAGGGGGAGTGAGGAGAATGTGGGACTCGCTCCCACGGGGAGTGGTTGAGCTGAGTGGTATCGATGTATTTAAGGGGAATAGAAGGAGATGGTGTTGGGGGGAGGGGGGGTGGAGATGAGGGGGGTGGAGATGAGGGGGGTGGAGATGAGGGGGGCGGTGTCAGGGAGTGGGAGGAGGCTCATGTGGAGCAGAAACACCGGCACAGAGCAGAGAGGCTGAATGGCCTGTGTCTGTGCTGTAATCTCAATCTCATCTACATTACCCTAAACTGGGTGAGAAGAGATTCCTGAATATAATCTCTCTCTCTCTCTGTCTCTCTCTCTGTGCTGTAGCATCACCCTGTAACTACACCTGTGGTAAGTCTTTTCATTTATATTTACAATAAATAACTTCATTTATCTAGTGCCTGTCACTCCCTCAGGACATCCCAAAGTGTTTCACAGCCAATGAAGGATATGTGAGGTCACTATTGTAATGTGGGATGCAGAGTAGCCATTTTGTGCACAGCAAGATCCCATTGCTTTGGCAGCAATAATCGGAATTCCGATTATTACTTGAATGGGTGTAAATTGAGAGAGGCGGATACTCAGCGAGACCTTGGAGTCCTCGTGCATCAGTCGCTGAAAGTAAGCGCACAGGTACAGCAGGCAGTAAAGAAGGCAGATGGTATGTTGGCCTTCATAGCGAGAGGGTTTGAGTTTGGGGATAGAGATGTTTTGCTGCAATTGTAGAGGGCGTTGGTGAGACCACATCTGGAGTATAGTGTACAGTTTTGGTTTGGTGTCCTTATCTGCGGAAAGATGTCCTTGCTATAGAGGGAGCGCAGTGAAGGTTTACCAGGCTGATTCCTGGGATGGCAGGTCTGTCATATGAGGAGAGACTGAGTCGGTTAGGATTATATTCACTGGAGTTTAGAAGAGTGAGAGGGGATCTCAGAGAAACTTATAAACATCTAACAGGGTTCGACAGGGTAGATTCAGTAAGAATGTTCCCAATGGTGGGGGGAGTCCAGAACTAGGGGTCAGAGTTTGAGGATAAGGGGTAAACTTTTTAGGACTGAGGTGAGGAGAAATTTCTTCACCCAGAGGGTGGTGAATGTGTGGAATTCACTCCCACAGAAAGTAGTTGAGGCTAAAACGTTATGTGATTTCAAGAAGAAATTAGATATCGCTCTTGGGACTCAAGGGATCGAGGGATATGGAGGGAAGGGGAATCAGGATATTGAATTTGATGATCCATGATCATAATGAATGGTGGAGCAGGCTCGAAGGGCCGAATGGCCTCCTCCTGCTTCTAGTTTCAATGTTTCTGAGTGAACAGCAATGTGAGTGACCCAGATCATTTGTTTGGCTCAGTGATGTTGGCTGAGGGACAAATATTGTCGCCGGGACATGAGCAAGAGAGGGGGTTTTGTGCCGTACCTCACACGGGCCCGGAGATTCTGGAGATGTTCAGTGGTGATATCGCACTCACCAGCAATAGAGCTGTCACAGCCACCAGTACTTACTTATCCAACGAACATGTCCCATCTCTTCACAGAAGTGTAATTGGACAGAATTTGACCTTAGGCCCCATAAGGAGATGTCAGAGACAGAGAGTCAGTGAGGTGGAGAGGTTTAGGGAGGGAATTTCACAGCTTAGGGGCCCCCCAGGCAGCTGAAGGCACGGCTGCCAATGGCGGAGCGATGGGAATCAGGGGATGCTCGAGAGGATGGAATTGGAGGCCTGCAGAGATCTCAGAGGGTTGAAGAAGATAAGAAACAGGGGGGGTTGTAGGGGCTGGAGGAGGCAACAGAGATAAAAACATAAGAACATAAGAACTAGGAGCAGGAGTAGGCCATCTGGCCCCTCGAGCCTGCCCCGCCATTCAATAAGATCATGGCTGATCTTTTCATGGACTCAGCTCCACTTACCCGCCCGCTCACCGTAACCCTTAATTCCTTTACTGTTCAAAAATGCATCTATCCTTGCCTTAAAAACATTCAATGAGGTAGCCTCAACTGCTTCACTGGGCAGGGAATTCCACAGATTCACAACCCTTTGGGTGAAGACATTCCTCCTCAACTCAGTCCTAGATCTGCTCCTCCTTATTTTGAGGCCTAGTTCTAGTTTCACCCGCCAGTGGAAACAACCTCCCTGTTTCTATCTTATCTATTCCCTTCATAATCTTATATGTTTCTATAAGATCTCCCCTCATTCTTCTGAATTCCAATGAGTATAGCCCCAGTCTACTCAGTCTCTCCTCATAAGCCAACCCTCTCAACTCCGGAATCAACCTAGTGAATCTCCTCTGCACCCCCTCCAGTGCCAGTATATCCTTTCTCAAGTAAGGAGACCAAAACTGTACGCAGTACTCCAGGTGTGGCCTCACCAGCACCTTATACAGCTGCAACATAACCTCACTGTTTTTAAACTCCATCCCTCGAGCAATGAAGGAAAAGTTCCATTTGCCTTTTAATTACCTGCTGCACCTGCAAACCAACCTTTGGTGATTCAGGCACAAGGACACCCAGGTCCCTCTGCACAGCAGCATTGGAGAGGTGAAGGGGCTGGAGGAGGTTACAGAGATAGGGAAGAGTGTAGGGGCTGGAGGAGGTTACAGAGATAGGGAGGGGTGTAGGGGCTGCAGGAGGTTACAGAGATAGGGAGGGGTGTAGGGGCTGGAGGAGGTTACAGAGATAGGGAGGGGTGTAGGGGCTGGAGGAGGGTACAGAGATAGGGAGGGTTGTAGGGGCTGGAGGAGGTTACAGAGATAGGGAGGGGTGTAGGGGCTGGAGGAGGTTACAGAGATAGGGAGGGGTGAAGGGGCTGGAGGAGGTTACAGAGATAGGAAGGGGTGTAGGGGCTGGAGGAGGTTACAGAGATAGGGAGGGTTGTAGGGGCTGGAGGAGGTTACAGAGATAGGGAGGGTTGTAGGAGTTGGAGGAGGGTACAGAGATAGGGAGGGTTGTAGGGGCTGGAGGAGGTTACAGAGATAGGGAGGGGTGTAGGGGCTGGAGGAGGTTACAGAGATAGGGAGGGTTGTAGGGGCTGGAGGAGGTTACAGAGATAGGGAGGGGTGTAGGGGCTGGAGGAGGTTACAGAGATAGGGAGGGGTGTAGGGGCTGGAGGAGGTTACAGAGATAGGGAGGGTTGTAGGGGCTGGAGGAGGTTACAGAGATAGGGAGGGGTGTAGAGGCTGGAGGAGGTTACAGAGATAGGGAGGGTTGTAGGGGCTGGAGGAGGTTACAGAGATAGGGAGGGTTGTAGGGGCTGGAGGAGGTTACAGAGATAGGGAGGGGTGTAGGGGCTGGAGGAGGTTACAGAGATAGGGAGGGGTGTAGGGGCTGGAGGAGGTTACAGAGATAGGGAGGGTTGTAGGGGCTGGAGGAGGTTACAGAGATAGGGAGGGGTGTAGGGGCTGGAGGAGGTTACAGAGATAGGGAGGGGTGTAGGGGCTGGAGGAGGTTACAGAGATAGGGAGGGGTGTAGGGGCTGGAGGAGGTTACAGAGATAGGGATTGGCTGGATTTGATTGTCAGGGTAAGAAGTCTCACAACACCAGGTTAAAGTGTTGTGAGACTTCTTACCGTGTTCACCCCAGTCCAACGCCGGCATCTCCACATCTTGATTGTCAGGGTCAGTATTTTACAGTCGGAGGTGTTACTGGATCAGGAGGTAAGTGGAACCGAGTACGAGACTGATTTTGGAAGGGGGGTGCAGAGCGGGGGGGTGCAGAGGGGAGGGGTGCAGAGCGGGGGGAGTGCAGAGCGGGGGGGTGCAGAGGGGAGGGGTGCAGAGGGGAGGGGTGCAGAGCGGGGGGGTGCAGAGGGGAGGGGTCAGAGGGGAGGGGTCAGAGGGGAGGGGTGCAGAGGGGAGGGGTCAGAGGGGAGGGGTGCAGAGGGGAGGGGTCAGAGGGGAGGGGTGCAGAGGGGAGGCATGCAGAGGTGGGGGTGGGGGAGGCGGGTGCAGAGGGGAGGGGTGCAGAGGGGAGGGGCGCTGAGCTGCAGTTTTACAGAGTGCGGGAGGTGGGTGAGCCCGGAGAGGAGGGGGTTGAACAGTCTGGGGAAGGGGTGATGAGGGACGGTGCGGGTTTCAGAGGGAAGAGAGCTGAGAGGCCGGTGTGGACAATGTTACGGAGTTTGGGGCGGGTGGTCTTTGCGATGGGGGGGGGATTCGGATTCAGAAACTCGGGCGCACAGTGCGATTACAATCATTGTAATCTCGGAGAGAGTTAGAATCTGTCAAATAGTATTGGTGAGTGCGGCCAATCACAGCAGCCCCTGTTTGTACAGGGTGCAGTTCGCGACTTGTGGGTGAGCTGTCAGCTGATAGGAACCATGGTCATTGCTGGGCTAAGGCTTTGTGGGATCTTGCTGTCCCCAAATGGCTGCTGCAGAATCCTCCACTTTGCTCAGTTTGAGGTTCTCTGTGTTTCCCTGGGACGGTCTGATTGAGGCTCAGGTTGCTGTTTATCTTGCTCCTGTTACTGACAACACCTCCTCTTCCACAGGGATTAACATGGAATCCTTTTACTTTGATTGCCGCTCCTGTCAGATGAAAGGTTGTGAAGGCGTCTCCTTCGAGTGTCCAAGTAGGTCCGCGTTATCCGATTATTGAGCTGGGAATGCACAGATACAGCAGCATCATGTCTCAGACTTCCAGGCAACTGCGTACAACAAGGCAGCTCACTAAATACTGACACACTCCCCAGGGATTCCCCCCCATGTAAATACTGACACACTCCCCAAGGATTCCCCCTGTAAATACTGACACACCCCCCGGGGATTCCCCCTGTAAATACTGACACACCCCCCGGGGATTCCCCCTGTAAATACTGACACACTCCCCAGGGATTCCCCCCCTGTAAATACTGACACACTCCCCAAGGATTCCCCCTGTAAATACTGACACACCCCCCGGGGATTCCCCCTGTAAATACTGACACACTCCCCAAGGATTCCCCCTGTAAATACTGATACACTCCCCAGGAATTCCCCCCCATGTAAATACTGACACACTCCCCAGGGATTCCCCCCCTGTAAATACAGACACATTCCCCGGGGATTCCCCCTGTAAATACTGACACACTCCCCAGGGATTCCCCCCCTGTAAATACAGACACATTCCCCGGGGTCTCCCCCCCTGTAAATACTGACACACTCCCCGCAGATTCCCCCCTGTAAATACTGACACACTCCCCGGGGACTCCCCCCCTGTAAATTCTGACACACTCCCCGGGGATTCCCCCTGTAAATACTGACACTCCCTGGGGCTTTCCCCCTGTAAATACTGACACACTCCCCGGGGATTCCCCCTGTAAATACTGACACACTCCCCGGGGATTCCCCCTGTAAATACTGACACACTCCCTGGGGATTTCCCCTGTAAATACTGACACACTCCCCGGGGATTCCCCCTGTAAATACTGACACACTCCCCTGCTTTCTCCCCCTACCTCAGGGGAATCAGAAAAATTATCCCTCTTTCTTAAATAGTGGGTGGCACGGCAGCACAGTGGTTAGCGCTGCTGCCTCACAGCTCCAGGGACCTGAGTTTGATTCCAGGCTTGGATCACTGTCAGTGCGGAGTCTGCACATTCTCCCCGTGTCTGAGTGGGTTTCCTCTGGGTGCTCCGGTTTCCTCACACACTCCAAAGATGTGCAGGTTAGGCGCATTGGCCGCGCTAAATTGGCGCTTTGTGTCCTGGGATGTGTAGATTAGAGGGATTAGCAGAGTAAGTATGTGGGGTTACAGGGATATGGCTTGGGTGGGATGGTTGTCGGTGCAGGCTCGATGGGCCGAATGGCCTCCTTCTGCACTATAGGGATTCTATGATTCATTCTATAATTCCATGACTTGGGCTCCACAGCCTTCTGGTACAGCCGGCAGGAAAGAAGGCAAATGATAGGTCGGCCTTCATAGTTCGAGGATTCGAGTGTAGGGATAAGGATGTTTTGCTGCAATTGTATAGGACATTGGTGAGGCCACACCTGGAGTATAGTGTACAGTTTAGGTGTCCTTATCTGAGGAAGGGTGTCCTTGCTGTAGAGGGAGTGCAGCGAAGGTTTACCAGGCTGATTCCTGGGATGCCGGGGTCTGTCGTATGAGGAGAGACTAAGTGGGTTAAGATTGTATTCACTGGAGTTGAGAAGAGTGAGGGGGATCTCATAGAGACTTATAAAATTCTAAAAGGGTTAGACAGAGTAGATTCAGAAAGAATGTTCCCAATGGTGGGGGAGTCCAGAACTAGGGGTCAGAGTTTGAGGATAAGGGGTAAACCTTTTAGGACTGAGGTGAGAACATAGACATAGAAAGCCACAGCACAAACAGGCCCTTCGGCCCACAAGTTGCGCTGATCATATCCCTACCTCTAGGCCTATCTATAGCCCTCAATCCCATTAAATCCCATGTACTCATCCAGAAGTCTCTTAAAAGACCCCAACGAGTTTGCCTCCACCACCACCGACGTCAGCCGATTCCACTCACCCACCACCCTCTGAGTGAAAAACTTACCCCTGACATCTCCTCTGTACCTACCCCCCAGTGAGGAGAAATTTCTTCACCCAGAGGGTGGTGAATGTGTGGAATTCACTACCTCAGGAAGTAGTTGAGGCCAAAACATTGTGTGATTTCAAGAAGAAATTAGCTATCGCTCTTGGGACGAAAGGGATCGAGGGATATGGGGGTAGGGGGGGGATCAGGATATTGAATTTGATGATCAGCCATGATCAAAATGAATGGTGGAGCAGGTTCGAAGGGCCGAATGGCCTCCTCCTGCTTCTTGTTTCTGTGTTTCTCTGCCAAAGAGAATCCCACAGGTTCTGTCCCTTTCGGTCCTCCCCCCCCGGATCCCGAGACTGTGACCCCGGTTCTAGATCCCCTGTCAGATTCTTTTTATTGATTCGTGGGACATGGGCGCTGCTGGTTGGCCAACATTTATTGCCCATTCCGAGTTGCCCTTGAACTGAGTGTCCTGTTCGGCCATTTCAGAGGGCAGTTGAGAGTCAACCACGTTGCCGTGACTCTGGAGTCACATGTAGGCCAGACCGGGTAAGAACGGCAGATTTCCTTCCCTAAAGGGAACCAGATGGGTTTTCCCGACAATCGGCAATGGTTTCATGGTCATCAGTAGATTCTTAATTCCAGATATTTTATATTGAATTCAAATTCCACCATCTGCTGGAGCGGGATTCGAACCCAGGTCCCCAGAACATTAAGATGAAAGCAAAATACTGCAGATGCTGGGATCTGAAACATCAGATTTGCTACCAAATAAACCTGTTGGACTTTAACCTGGTGTTGTGAGATTTCTTAATCTGAAACAAAAACAGAAACTGCTGGAAATTCCCAGCAGGCCTGACAGCATCTGTGGGGAGAGAATAGAGTAAGAGTTTTAACAACACCAGGTTAAAGTCCAACAGGTTTATTTGGTAGCAAATGCCATTAGCTTTCGGAGCGCTGCTCCTTCATCAGATGGAGTGGAAATCTGCTCTCAAACAGGGCACAGAGACACAGAAATCAAGTTACAGAATACTGATTAGAATGCGAATCTCTACAGCCAGCCAGGTCTTAAAGATACAGACAATGTGAGAATAGAGCCAACGTTTCGAGTCTCGATGATCCTTCGTCAGAATATTAGCTGAGTTTCTGAATTAATAGTCCAACGATAATACCACTAGGCCATCTTGAATGTTAAAGGAGATTGACAGGGTCAACGTAGAGGGGATGCTCCCCCTTGTTGGACATTCAAGAACAAGAGGCCTAGTCTTAGACTGAGGGATGGCAGATTTAAAATAGAAATGAGGGGGGATTACTTCACTTAAGTGGTCGTAAATTTGTGGCATTCTCTACCCCGAGTGCAGTAAACACCAGAGCACTAAACAAATTGAAGGAGGAGATCGATGAGTTTTTAATCGGAGCGGGACGAAGGGTTGTGGGGAACGGGCAGGAAAGTGGAGTTGAGGCTGATATGAGATCAGCCATGATTGTACTGAATGACAGAGCAGTATCAAGGGGATGAATGGACAGATGCCAGAATACCAAATTTCAAAGGGATTTGTTTTGATTTGATTGAATTTAATTTGATTTGATTTATTATTGTCACATGTACTGGGATACGGTGAAAACTATTGTTTCTTGCGCGTGATTCAGACAAAGCATACCATAGGGCGGCACGGTAGCACAGTGGTCAGCACTGCTGCTTCACAGCTCCGGGATCCCGGGTTCGATTCCCGGCTCGGGTCACTGTCTGTGTGGAGTTTGCACATTCTCCTCGTGTCTGCGTGGGTTTCCTCCGGGTGCTCCGGTTTCCTCCCACAGTCCAAAGATGTGCGGGTTAGGTTGATTGGCCAGGTTAAAAAAATTGCCCCTTAGAGTCCTGAGATGTGTAGGTTAGAGGGATTAGCGGGTAAAATATGTGGGGGTAGGGCCTGGGTGGGATTGTGGTCGGTGCAGACTCAATGGGCCGAATGGCCTCCTTCTGCACTGTAGGGTTTCTATGATTTCTATGATTCATAGAGTACACAGGGGAGAAGGAAAGGAGAGAGTGCAGGATATAATGTTACAGGCACAGATAGGGTGTAGAGAAAGATCAGCTTAATATAAAGTAGGTCCATTCAAAAATCTGACGGCAGCAGGGAAGAAGCTGTTCTCGAGTCGGTTGGTAAGTTTCATCAGAATTTTGTATCTTTTTCCCAATGGAAGAAGGTGGAAGAGAGAATGTCCGGGGTGCGTGGGGTCCTTAATTATGCTGGCTGCTTTTCTGAGGCAGCGGGAAGTGTAGACGGAGTCAATGGATGGGAGCTTGGTTTGCGTGATGGACTGGGCTACGTTCATGACCCTTTGTAGTTTCTTGAGGTCTTGGGCAGAGCAGGAGCCATACCAAGCTGTGATACAACAAGAAGGGATGCTTTCTATGATGCAGCTGTAAAGGTTGGTGAGAGTTGTAGCGGACATGCCAAATTTCCTTAGTCTTCTGAGAAAGTAGAGGAGTTGATGAGGAAAAGGCTGCTGATTGGTCCGCAAGTCTTTGGTTGGTCAAGAGGTTGGCGTGGAGGATGAACCAGGGAATTCTTCACGGCAATCTCTTGACCAATCAGGGTGGACATGCCAACCAATCAGCACCCTTCTGCCCTTTAGCAGGAACTGTCACTTCCTTTGAAATTTGGTATTCTTGTATGTGTCCTGATGAACGGCTTCATCTCATGTCTCAGCAAGACCTCTCTTGAAGCCTCATCAAGAACCAGTGATTAGTGTGCCCTGACCCACTGCGATAGCATTTGTTTCATTGGTTATCTCAAGCCGGAGAAATCCAGTCCAATTTGTCCTTTCTTGTCCATTCTTGCAGTTAAAGATGTAACGGTGAAGGAGACTGGCCAGGTATCTTTGAAATGTCAGTCCAACTTTACAATCTCCAAGATTGACACAGTTACGTGGATGTATGCCTCTCATGTGAGTTTTTGACCTTCGATCTTCGTTCTTCTGCTTTCAAAGTTCTCGCTTTCCAATTTCCTGTTTGTTGCAAAGCCTAATCTACACCCCTCCCCACTCTACCCTCCCCGCGCCCCCATCGGTCAAAGTCTAATCTACACCCCTCCCCACTCCCCACTCCCCGCGCCCCCAACGGTCAAAGTCTAATCTACACCCCTCCCCACTCCCTCCTCCCCGCGCCCCCATCAGTCAAAGCCTAATCTACACCCCTCCCCACTCCCTCCTCCCCGCGCCCCCATCGGTCAAAGTACAACACACCTCTCGCACCGTGAGCAATGCCACGAATCCTCCGTACAAAGATGTAAGAGATAGGAGCAGGAGTAGGCCATTCAGCCCATTGATTCTGCTTGCCCAGCCAATGAGATCGTGGGATCTCCTTGTGGTCACCACTCCAGCTTTCCTGCAAGTCTTCCCTTAGCCCCACCCCGGTCGATTAGAAGCCTCTCTAACTCAGGCTTGAATGTAATCAATGACCCACGCCCCACCCCAGGGGGGAGAATTAGCCAAACAAATAACCTTCTGAGAGGAAACATTTCTCCTCATCTTACCTGGGAGATCACTCATTCTGAAACTGTTCTCCCTCGATCCAGATTTCCTCCCATGAGAGAGGAGCATCCTCCCAGAATCCACCCTGTGTATGCCCCACCACCTCCCGCACCTCCCCACCGCTCCCCGCCCGCCCCCCCTCCCCCCCACCCGCCGCCACCACTCCCCCACCCCCCTCAGAGTCTGATATATTTCAATAAGATCCTCATTCCTCTAAACTCCAATGGGTACTGACCCCCAACCTGCTCAAACCGTTCCTCACCCAGGAATCCCAGGAATCCGTGGGCGGCACGGTGGCACAGTGGTTAGCACTGCTGCTTCACAGCTCCAGGGACCCGGATTCCATTCCCGGCTTGGGTCACTGTCTGTGTGGAGTTTGCACATTCTCCCCGTCTCTGCGTGGGTTTCCTCCGGGTGCTCCGGTTTCCTCCCACGGTCCAAAGATGTGCTGGTTAGGTTGATTGGCCATGCTAAAAATTGCCCCTTAATGTCCTGAGATGCGTAGGTTAGAGGGATTAGCGGGTAAATATGTCGGGATAAGGGAGTAGGGCCTGGGTGGAAATGTGGTCGGTGCAGACTCGATGGGCCAAATGGCCTCTTTCTGCACTGTGGGGTTTCTATGGTTTCTATGGATCGGCACAGAGGACCTACTCAGAACTGACAACAATGTCAGTCTATCTCTCCCAAGGTAAGTAGACCAGAACTGGACACAGTGCCCCAGGAGCAGAACCCTGTCTTACTCTATATAATTCAGCTGTGTACCTAACTCCATATAACTCTATCTAACTCTATATAACATTGTACACTTCAGTACCTAACTCTATATAACAATGAACAGCTCTGTATATAACTCTATCTCTCTCTATATAACACTGTACAGCTCTGTATATAACTCTATCTAACACTGTACAGCTCTGTATATAACTCTATCTAACTCTATATAACATTGTACAGCTCTGTGTATAACTCTATCTAACTCTATATAACATTGTACAGCTCTGTGTATAACTCTATCTAACTCTATATAACACTGTACAGCTCTGTATATAACTCTATCTAACTCTATATAACACTGTACAGCTCTGTATATAACTCTATCTAACTCTATATAACACTGTACAGCTCTGTATATAACTCTATCTAACTCTATATAACACTGTACAGCTCTGTATATAACTCTATCTAACTCTATATAACACTGTACAGCTCTGTGTATAACTCTATCTAACTCTATATAACACTGTACAGCTCTGTATCTAACTCTATATAACTCTATATAACACTGTACAGCTCTGTGTATAACTCTATCTAACTCTATATAACACTGTACAGCTCTGTGTATAACTCTATCTAACTCTATATAACACTGTACAGCTCTGTATATAACTCTATCGAACTCTATATAACAATGAACAGCTCTGTGTATAACTCTATCTAACTCTATATAACACTGTACAGCTCTGTATCTAACTCTATCTAACTCTATATAACACTGTACAGCTCTGTATATAACTCTATCTAACTCTATATAACACTGTACAGCTCTGTATATAACTCTATATAACTCTATATAACACTGTACAGCTCTGTGTATAACTCTATCTAACTCTATATAACACTGTACAGCTCGGTATATAACTCTATCTAACTCTATATAACACTGTACAGCTCTGTATATAACTCTATCTAACTCTATATAACACTGTACAGCTCTGTGTATAACTCT
Organism: Mustelus asterias; assembly: GCF_964213995.1. Taxonomy (NCBI): domain Eukaryota; kingdom Metazoa; phylum Chordata; class Chondrichthyes; order Carcharhiniformes; family Triakidae; genus Mustelus; species Mustelus asterias. The sequence goes on along the minus strand of NW_027591871.1, from coordinate 45,378 downwards.
ATCTAACTCTATATAACACTGTACAGCTCTGTATCTAACTCTATCTAACTCTATATAACACTGTACAGCTCTGTATATAACTCTATCTAACTCTATATAACACTGTACAGCTCTGTGTATAACTCTATCTAACTCTATATAACACTGTACAGCTCTGTGTATAACTCTATCTAACTCTATATAACACTGTACAGCTCTGTGTATAACTCTATCTAACTCTATATAACACTGTACAGCTCTGTGTATAACTCTATCTAACTCTATATAACACTGTACAGCTCTGTATATAACTCTATCTAACTCTATATAACACTGTACAGCTCTGTGTATAACTCTATCTAACTCTATATAACACTGTACAGCTCTGTATCTAACTCTATATAACACTGTACAGCTCTGTATATAACTCTATCTAACTCTATATAACACTGTACAGCTCTGTATATAACTCTATCTAACTCTATATAGCACTGTACAGCTCTGTATATAACTCTATCTAACTCTATATAACAATGAACAGCTCTGTATATAACTCTATCTAACTCTATATAGCACTGTACAGCTCTGTGTATAACTCTATCTAACTCTATATAACACTGAACTGCTCTGTATATAACTCTATCTAACTCTATATAACACTGTACAGCTCTGTGTATAACTCTATCTAACTCTATATAACACTGTACAGCTCTGTGTATAACTCTATCTAACTCTATATAACACTGAACTGCTCTGTATATAACTCTATCTAACTCTATATAACACTGTACAGCTCTGTATATAACTCTATCTAACTCTATATAACACTGTACAGCTCTGTGTATAACTCTATCTAACTCTATATAACACTGTACAGCTCTGTATATAACTCTATCTAACTCTATATAACACTGTACAGCTCTGTATATAACTCTATCTAACTCTATGTAACAATGTACAGCTCTGTATATAACTCTATCTAACTCTATATAACACTGTACAGCTCTGTATCTAACTCTATATAACACTGTACAGCTCTGTATCTAACTCTATATAACACTGTACAGCTCAGTATCTAACTCTATCTAACTCTATATTACTCTGTACAGCTCTGTATCTAACTCTATATAACACTGTACAGCTCTGTATATAACTCTATCTAACTCTATATAACACTGTACAGCTCTGTGTATAACTCTATCTAACTCTATATAACACTGTACAGCTCTGTGTATAACTCTATCTAACTCTATATAACAATGAACAGCTCTGTACCTAACTCTATCTAACTCTATATAACACTGTACAGCTCTGTATATAACTCTATCTAACTCTATATAACACCGTACAGCTCTGTATATAACTCTATATAACTCTATATAACACTGTACAGCTCTGTATATAACTCTATCTAACTCTATATAACACTGTACAGCTCTGTGTATAACTCTATCTAACTCTATCTAACACTGTACAGCTCTGTATATAACTCTATCTAACTCTATATAACACTGTACAGCTCTGTGTATAACTCTATCTAACTCTATCTAACACTGTACAGCTCTGTGTATAACTCTATCTAACTCTATATAACACTGTACAGCTCTGTATATAACTCTATCTAACTCTATATAACACTGTACAGCTCTGTGTATAACTCTATCTAACTCTATCTAACACTGTACAGCTCTGTGTATAACTCTATCTAACTCTATATAACAATGAACAGCTCTGTATATAACTCTATCTAACTCTATATAACACTGTACAGCTCTGTACCTAACTCTATCTAACTCTATATAACACTGTACAGCTCTGTATATAACTCTATATAACTCTATATAACACTGTACAGCTCTGTGTATAACTCTATCTAACTCTATATAACACTGTACAGCTCTGTATATAACTCTATCTAACTCTATATAACAATGTACAGCTCTGTATATAACTCTATCTAACTCTATATAACACTGTACAGCTCTGTGTATAACTCTATCTAACTCTATATAACACTGTACAGCTCTGTATATAACTCTATCTAACTCTATATAACACTGTACAGCTCTGTATATAACTCTATCTAACTCTATATAACACTGTACAGCTCTGTATATAACTCTATCTAACTCTATATAACAATGTACAGCTCTGTATATAACTCTATCTAACTCTATATAACACTGTACAGCTCTGGATATAACTCTATCTAACTCTATATAACACTGTACAGCTCTGTATATAACTCTATCTAACTCTATATAACACTGTACAGCTCTGTGTATAACTCTATATAACTCTTTAACAATGTACAGCTCTGTATATAACTCTATCTAACTCTATATAACACTGTACAGCTCTGTATATAACTCTATCTAACTCTATATAACACTGTACAGCTCTGTGTATAACTCTATCTAACTCTATATAACACTGTACAGCTCTGTATATAACTCTATCTAACTCTATATAACACTGTACAGCTCTGTGTATAACTCTATCTAACTCTATATAACACTGTACAGCTCTGTGTATAACTCTATCTAACTCTATATAACACTGTACAGCTCTGTGTATAACTCTATCTAACTCTATATAACACTGTACAGCTCTGTGTATAACTCTATCTAACTCTATATAACAATGAACAGCTCTGTATATAACTCTATCTAACTCTATATAACACTGTACAGCTCTGTACCTAACTCTATCTAACTCTATATAACACTGTACAGCTCTGTATATAACTCTATCTAACTCTATATAACACTGTACAGCTCTGTATATAACTCTATCTAACTCTATATAACACTGTACAGCTCTGTATATAACTCTATCTGACTCTATATAACACTGTACAGCTCTGTGTATAACTCTATCTAACTCTATATAACACTGTACAGCTCAGTATCTAACTCGAACTGTATAACTCTATAACTCGTACTGTTACAGATCAGGACGGATGTGATTGCACAGTTTAAGGTTCTACACTCAGGTGACGACGATACAATCAGCATCCGCCACGTTAAGATGAGTAACGCTGGCACCTACGGCTGTGACGTCATCAAAACGAATTTAGTCTTACTGAGGCGTTTCTTTTATCTCAGTGGTTAGTCTCGCTCAAATTGTTCTTCCTTTCTGTCTCTCTCTCTATCTCTCCCTCTCGCTCGGTCTCTCTCTCTCTCTCTGTCCCTCTCTCTCCCCCTGTCTCTCCAACTCGCTCTCTATGTCTCGCTCTCTCTCTCCCTCAGTAACTCCTTCTCTGTCACTCCCTCTGTCTCACTCTCCCTTTTCCTGTTGCTGTTTCTCTTTGTCTGTCCGTCTCTCTCTCTCTGTCAGAGAGACAGTGCCGCACTGTCAGAGGGTCAGTACTGAGGGAGTGCCGCACTGTCAGAGGGTCAGTACTGAGGGAGTGCCGCACTGTCAGAGGGTCAGTACTGAGGGAGTGCCGCACTGTCAGAGGGTCAGTGCTGAGGGAGTGCCGCACTGTCAGAGGGTCAGTGCTGAGGGAGTGCCGCACTGTCAGAGGGTCAGTGCTGAGGGAGTGCCGCACTGTCAGAGGGTCAGTACTGAGGGAGTGCCGCACTGTCAGAGGGTCAGTGCTGAGGGAGTGCCGCACTGTCAGAGGGTCAGTGCTGAGGGGGTGTCGCACTGTCAGAGGGTCAGTACTGAGGGAGTGCCGCACTGTCAGAGGGTCAGTACTGAGGGAGTGCCGCACTGTCAGAGGGTCAGTACTGAGGGCGTGCCGCACTGTCAGAGGGTCAGTACTGAGGGAGTGCCGCACTGTCAGAGGGTCAGTGCTGAGGGAGTGCCGCACTGTCAGAGGGTCAGTGCTGAGGGGGTGTCGCACTGTCAGAGGGTCAGTACTGAGGGAGTGCCGCACTGTCAGAGGGTCAGTACTGAGGGAGTGCTGCACTGTCAGAGGGTCAGTGCTGAGGGAGTGCCGCACTGTCAGAGGGTCAGTGCTGAGGGAGTGCCGCACTGTCAGAGGGTCAGTACTGAGGGAGTGCCACACTGTCAGAGGGTCAGTACTGAGGGAGTGCCGCACTGTTAGAGGGTCAGTGCTGAGGGAGTGCCGCACTGTCAGAGGGTCAGTGCTGAGGGAGTGCCGCACTGTCAGAGGGTCAGTACTGAGGGAGTGCCGCAGTGTCAGAGGGTCAGTGCTGAAGGAGTGCCGCACTGTCAGAGGGTCAGTACTGAGGGAGTGCCGCACTGTCAGAGGGTCAGTACTGAGGGAGTGCTGCACTGTCAGAGGGTCAGTACTGAGGGAGTGCCGCAGTGTCAGAGGGTCAGTACTGAGGGAGTGCCACAGTGTCAGAGGGTCAGTGCTGAGCGAGTGCCGCACTGTCAGAGGGTCAGTACTGAGGGAGTGCCGCACTGTCAGAGGGTCAGTACTGAGGGAGTGCCGCAGTGTCAGAGGGTCAATGCTGAGGGAGTGCCGCACTGTCAGAGGGTCAGTGCTGAGGGGGCACTGATCTCGGTGCTGACAGTTCTGCTCATGCGAAGTGACCCGCTCAGCTCTCAGCTGCCGGCCTGTCGGGTGGGATTGGAATCCGCTCTCCCATTTACCGGCGTGAATCCCCTGGCGGATTCTGTACAGAACTGAGCGCCTCGAGGTTCATCCTGCTAATTATGCCCGAAAAACCAGCGGCAAAACCTCCCAGCGGCAAGGGCGCATTGGGCAACTAGATTTGTTTGGGGAAAATCATCCCCACTGTCTTTCCGGCTGAGACATTAAACCGAGGCTCCAGGCTGTCCCCGCGGGGGTGGGTGTGACAGATCCCACGGTCGCTGTTTGGAAGAGGGGGGCGGTTGTGGGGAGAGAGGGGGGGGATTTCTCCCCAGCTCCCTGGGGCCGATATTTATCCCTCAACGAAAATCGCTGAATACAAACAGATGATCTGGGTCATTGTCACATTGCTGTGCGTGGGATCTTGCTGTGCGTGGGATCTTGCTGTGCGTGGGATCTTGCTGTGCGTATATTGACTTTCCAGTGTTGGAACATTAGTGAATGTAAAGTACTCTGAGGCAAAGCTGAGGGAAACTCAACCCTCTTGTTCCGTAACTCCCTCCACCTCGGCAGTTCGCCGCAGCACTCTGCAAAGCAGCGTTGAGCTCCAGGGAATGTTTCGTGATGTTCTACTGGAAAAGCGGACAACACTGAGGACTCCCACCGCCAGACCCATCCCGCCTCCAGATAAACATATCGACAAACAGACCGAATCCCAGCTCACGGTCGCCATCGCCATGGCGACACTCCTCGTAGCATTGTTTGGAATGTGAGTAAATCGATTTTCCCCATTGAGTCCACAGAACCAGACCATTCGGCCCATCTGGGTTCCTGTCCCTCACCAGCCTTCTCCCCGCCCCCCTCTCCATCTCCCCCCCCCGTCACTATCCCATTCTATTCTTTTCTCCCTCCTGTGTTTATCCAGCTTCCCCCCTGAAACACATCAATACTATTCACCTCAACGACTCCCTGTGGGAGTGAGTCCCACATTCTCCCCCACTCCCCCGTGGGAGCGAGTCCCACATTCTCCCCACTCCCCATGGGAGCGAGTCCCACATTCTCCCCACTCCCCGTGGGAGCGAGTCCCACATTCCCCCCACTCCCCGTGAGAGCGAATCCCACATTTTCCCCACTCCCCGTGGGACCGAGTCCCACATTCTCCCTACTCCCCGTGGGAGCGAGTCCCACATTCTCCCCACTCCCCGTGGGAGCGAGTCCCACATTCTCCCCACTCCCCGTGGGAGCAAGTCCCACATTCTCCCCACTCCCCATGGGAGTGAGTCCCACATTCTCCCCACTCCCCGTGGGAGCGAGTTCCACATTCTCTCCACTCCCTGTGGGAGTGAGTCCCACATTCGCCCCACTCCCCGTGGGAGCGAGTCCCACATTCTCCCCACTCCCCGTGGGAGCGAGTCCCACATTCTCCCCACTCCCCGGGTAAAGAAGTTTCTCCTGATTTCCCCGTTGGATTTTTTAGTGACTGTCACAGATCGATGTCCCCCTCGTTCTGCTCCCTCCCCCACGCAAGGGGAAACATCTCTCCGCCGACCCTATCGCAATCCTTTCCATATTTTCTCTCGATCCCGTCACCCCCCTCAGCCTTCTCTTTCCCAGAGAAACGAGCCCCGGCCTGTTCAGCCTCCTCCGATGGTTCTGATCTCAGTCCTGGGATCGTGCTGTGTAATTTGTGTTTCGTGATCTTTGTGACATCCTGAGAATGAGTGAGGCGTTATGTCAATGCAGGTATTTTTCTTTCTGTCCCTCAGTGCTATTTACCGATGGTCGACGAGGGTAAAGTGAGGTATGTGCAGGGAGCCGGGCGGAAAGAGAGCCCAGACTGTGACGGCCCCCACGGTCGAACAGCTGCAGTAAGACAAAGGGATGAGGATGGACAAGAAGCCGGGATCTCAGGACTGTAAACCGATGCCCCTGTCTTCAGACGAATTAGAATCATATATTTTCAATGAAAATGAATTTAATTTTTTCTTGTGTGACTGTCACTCCTGTCGTGTTTCTCTGCTCTTCGACGTGCCAGGATTTATAGACACTAACCAGCCGTGTCCTTGCCCCCACCCCAATTCCCCCCCATAGTCACCCACCCACACCTCTCATACCGACAGCCGCTGATCCTTCCACAAGCCAATCTAAACTCCTCCTTACCGAGATCACAAAATGTGGATTAACAATAAACAACAGCAAGGTCAGTGCCATCTCCAGCAGTGTCAGAGGGTCAGTACTGAGGGAGTGCCGCACTGTCAGAGGGTCAGTACTGAGGGAGTGCCGCACTGTCAGAGGGTCAGTACTGAGGGAGTGCCGCACTGTCAGAGGGTCAGTACTGAGGGAGTGCCGCACTGTCAGAGGGTCAGTGCTGAGGGAGTGCCGCACTGTCAGAGTGTCAGTACTGAGGGAGTGCCGCACTGTCAGAGGGTCAGTACTGAGGGAGTGCCGCACTGTCAGAGGGTCAGTACTGAGGGAGTGCCGCACTGTCAGAGGGTCAGTACTGAGGGAGTGCCGCACTGTCAGAGGGTCAGTGCTGAGGGAGTGCCGCACTGTCAGAGGGTCAGTACTGAGGGAGTGCCGCACTGTCAGAGGGTCAGTACTGAGGGAGTGCCGCACTGTCAGAGGGTCAGTACTGAGGGAGTGCCGCACTGTCAGAGGGTCAGTACTGAGGGAGTGCCGCACTGTCAGAGGATCAGTGCTGAGGGAGCGCCACACTGTCAGAGGGTCAGTACTGAGGGAGTGCCGCACTGTCAGAGGGTCAGTGCTGAGGGACTGCCGCACTGTCAGAGGGTCAGTGCTGAGGGAGAGCCGCACTGTCAGAGGGTCAGTACTGAGGGAGTGCCGCACTGTCAGAGGGTCAGTGCTGAGGGACTGCCGCACTGTCAGAGGGTCAGTGCTGAGGGAGAGCCGCACTGTCAGAGGGTCAGTACTGAGGGAGTGCCGCACTGTCAGAGGGTCAGGACCGAGGGAGTGCTGCACTGTCAGAGGGTCAGTACTGAGGGACTGCCGCACTGTCAGAGGGTCAGTACTGAGGGAGTGCCGCACTGTCAGAGGGTCAGTGCTGAGGGAGTGCCGCACTGTCAGACGGTCAGTGCTGAGGGAGTGCTGCACTGTCAGAGGGTCAGTACTGAGGGAGTGCTGCACTGTCAGACGGTCAGTGCTGAGGGAGTGCCGCACTGTCAGAGGGTCAGTACTGAGGGAGTGCTGCACTGTCAGAGGGTCAGTACTGAGGGAGTGCCGCACTGTCAGAGGGTCAGTACTGAGGGAGTGCCGCACCGTCAGAGGGTCAGTGCTGAGGGAGAGCCGCACTGTCAGAGGGTCAGTACTGAGGGAGTGCCGCACTGTCAGAGGGTCAGTACTGAGGGAGCGCCGCACTGTCAGAGGGTCAGTACTGAGGGAGTGCCGCACTGTCCGAGGGTCAGTACTGAGGGAATGATGCACTGTCAGAGGGTCAGTGCTGAGGGAGTGCCGCACTGTCAGAGGGTCAGTACTGAGGGAATGATGCATTGTCTGAGGGTCAGTGCTGAGGGAGTGCCGCACTGTCAGAGGGTCAGTACTGAGGGAGTGCCGCACTGTCAGAGGGTCAGTGCTGAGGGAGTGCCGCACTGTCAGAGGGTCAGTGCTGAGGGAGTGCCGCACTGTCAGAGGGTCAGTACTGAGGGAGTGCTGCACTGTCAGAGGGTCAGTACTGAGGGAGTGCCGCACTGTCAGAGGATCAGTGCTGAGGGAGCGCCACACTGTCAGAGGGTCAGTACTGAGGGAGTGCCGCACTGTCAGAGGGTCAGTACTGAGGGAGTGCCGCACTGTCAGAGGGTCAGTGCTGAGGGACTGCCGCACTGTCAGAGGGTCAGTGCTGAGGGAGAGCCGCACTGTCAGAGGGTCAGTACTGAGGGAGTGCCGCACTGTCAGAGGGTCAGGACCGAGGGAGTGCTGCACTGTCAGAGGGTCAGTACTGAGGGAGAGCCGCACTGTCAGGGGGTCAGTACTGAGGGAGTGCCGCACTGTCAGAGGATCAGTGCTGAGGGAGCGCCACACTGTTAGAGGGTCAGTACTGAGGGAGTGCCACACTGTCAGAGGGTCAGTGCTGAGGGAGTGCCGCACTGTCAGACGGTCAGTGCTGAGGGAGTGCTGCACTGTCAGAGGGTCAGTACTGAGGGAGTGCTGCACTGTCAGACGGTCAGTGCTGAGGGAGTGCCGCACTGTCAGAGGGTCAGTACTGAGGGAGTGCCGCACTGTCAGAGGGTCAGTACTGAGGGAGTGCCGCACTGTCAGAGGGTCAGTACTGAGGGAGTGCCGCACCATCAGAGGGTCAGTGCTGAGGGAGAGCCGCACTGTCAGAGGGTCAGTACTGAGGGAGTGCCGCACTGTCAGAGGGTCAGTACTGAGGGAGCGCCGCACTGTCAGAGGGTCAGTACTGAGGGAGTGCCGCACTGTCCGAGGGTCAGTACTGAGGGAATGATGCACTGTCAGAGGGTCAGTGCTGAGGGAGTGCCGCACTGTCAGAGGGTCAGTACTGAGGGAATGATGCATTGTCTGAGGGTCAGTACTGAGGGAGTGCCGCACTGTCAGAGGGTCAGTGCTGAGTGAGTGCCGCACTGTCAGAGGGTCAGTACTGAGGGAGTGCCGCACTGTCAGAGGGTCAGTGCTGAGGGAGTGCCACACTGTCAGAGGGTCAGTACTGAGGGAGTGCCGCACTGTCTGAGGGTCAGTGCTGAGGGAGTGCCGCACTGTCAGAGGGTCAGTACTGAGGGAGTGCCGCACTGTCAGAGGTTCAGTACTGAGGGAGTGCTGCACTGTCAGAGGGTCAGTACTGAGGGAATGATGCACTGTCAGAGGGTCAGTACTGAGGGAATGATGCACTGTCAGAGGGTCAGTACTGAGGGAGTGCTGCACTGTCAGAGGGTCAGTACTGAGGGAATGATGCACTGTCAGAGGGTCAGTACTGAGGGAATGATGCACTGTCAGAGGGTCAGTACTGAGGGAGTGCTGCACTGTCAGAGGGTCAGTACTGAGGGAATGATGCACTGTCAGAGGGTCAGTACTGAGGGAATGATGCACTGTCCAATGTACCAATTTTAGATTCAGTGTCTGTTGTCCATTCGTGGTGGATGTAAAAGGATGCACGGTTGTTATTTCTGGGAAAAGCAGAGGATGTTCTCTCCAGTGTCCTGAGGCAAATTATTATCCACCCATTGGTACCGTGAAAAAAAATCGGATGCTTCACCTCATTGCAAATTTCTGCAGCAAGATTAACTCAGAGTCAATTTTAACTCTGACTGAGCAAGCTTGCTCAGTCAGTGACTCCAGGGACTGCTCCACCTACTGAGCACTGTCTAAAACTACACCGTGACCGTTTACATAGAAATATTGAATGGGAACGGTTGACATAACTAATACAGGGCGCTAAGTTCTGAAACATATGACTGCAGGTTGGTGGACCAGGAATGCAGAGGATTTAAATAATATTTAGAGATATATTTTCATAAGTTACAGAGCATTGGTGATCGAGAAACTTCACTCATCTATTGAGCGCACTGTCAGATTTAAGCGCTGGTATGGAATGTTACATCTTCAAACGCTACGACAGACACAGCAGAGAGGCAAAAAAATGTCAACGATTCCAGAACATTCCTTCACTGAAAATAATGGCTGAGGAAGATTGATGGCAGGTTGTGTCAGTGACGATGGTGTCGCTGTGGTCTCAGAGTGATGTTCCTGGCTTTGACCAACTCCCCACCGCGGCCCACTGTTCCTCCGCACGGTTAGCGTTGTCGGATTACTCCTCCTTCTGATCGGGCCCCTACTCCGTACACAGTGCCTCCTGTCAACGAGAGAAGGATTGACACTGAGTGCGAAATGTTAACCATGTTATACAGTTTTAATTTAAACACCTTCCAAACATTCCAGTTTCATGAGATAAGCATGGACAGTAATTCAATTATTTCTTTATTTAACACTTCTACTACCAACTCAAACATAAACAGTTGCAACTCATTAACTCTTCACTGAACTTTAACTCTAACTGACCATCAATTTAAACTAAGCATCAACTTTAACTATTTAACTGAAAATAGATACCACCGAGTTTAAGAAAACCTTGGCCAAAAAATATCCTCGCTGTAGAATCTATCTTCTCCTTCTCTGAAGCATCCTTCAGGGCACAGGTCTTGTTGCAATGGTTGGTCTCTTCGAGTTATCGCTACCAAACAAAGGGCTGCAGTGTCTTTTATCCACAATTCTCTCCTCGCTTCCGGAAGATTCTGTGTCATCCAGCCAACTATGTAACCAGAAACTGATCACATGGCTCGAACATCCAGTGAAATTACTTTTGAACGACGCCATTGCACCTTGTTCATCTGACATGTACCAGACACAGCAGCCATAAAAATCAGAGACACAGGGCCCGATCCTCCCGTCACAACGTGCTAGTTTTGTGGCGCGTTGGGTCGGGAGATGCACTTCAGCCATTTTGCGGGATTCGCGCATGCATTCCCAATGCATGCATGTCTCCCACCGCTGGAAGGCTGGCGCCATCGGGACCACGCAGGAAACCGGCGGGAAGTAATTTTAATCTATTTTTAATGATATTTAGATGTCATTATCAGGCCTGGCACGGAATTCTCTGGGCCCGATAGCATCTCCCACCCCCCCAGGAGTATTTCACTCCGGCGGGGGTTAGAGTAGCTCTCCACTTGCAGGGAACCTGCAGGAGACTCTGCCAGAGTGAAGGGGGGCAATAGGGCAGTGGGGGGGGTACCCCTGGGCATGGGCGCCCCGACAGTGCCACCCTGTGCCCCCCTGGTATTGCCCAAGGGGCAAAATGCCCATGCCCAGGGGGCACCTTGGCACTGCCCACCGGGCATAGAACATAGACAAACTACAGCACAAACAGGCCCTTCGGCCCACAAGTTGCGCCGAACAATTTCCTTACCTTCTAGGCTCATCTATAACCCTCTATCTTACTAACCTCCATGAACCTATCCAAAAGTCTCTTAAAAGATTCAATCAAATCCGCTTCCACCACCACTACCGGCAGCCGATTCCACGCACCCACCACCCTCTGAGTGAAAAACTTACCCCTCACATCTCCTCTATACCTACTCCCCAGCACCTTAAACCTGTGTCCTCTCGTGACAACCATTTCAGCCCTGGGTAAAAGCCTCTAAGAATCCACTCTATCAATACCTCTCTACATCTTATACACCTCTATCAGGTCACCTCTCATCCTTCGCCTCTCCAAGGAGAATAGACCGAGCTCTCTCAACCTATCCTCATAAGGCATACCACTTAATCCCGGCAACATCCTCGTAAATCTCCTCTGCACCCGTTCTATGGCTTCCACATCCTTTCTGTAATGAGGCGACCAGAACTGGGCACAGTACTCCAGGTGGGGTCTGACCAGGGTCCTATACAGCTGCAGCATTATCTCCCGATTTCTAAACTCAATTCCTCTATTGATGAAGGCCAGTATTCCATACGCCTTCTTAACCACAGCCTCTACCTGCGACGCCGCTTTGAGCGTCCTATGAACCCGGACCCCAAGATCCCTCTGTTCTTCCACACTGCCAAGCGTCTTACCCTTAATATTATATTCTTCCATCCTATTCGACCTGCCAAAATGAACCACCACACACTTATCTGGGTTGAAGTCCATCTGCCACTTCTCCGCCCAGTTTTGCATCTTATCTATGTTGCAACTGCTGACATCCCTCTACACTATCCACAACACCTCCAACCTTTGTGTCATCAGCAAACTTGCCAACCCATCCTTCCACTTCCTCATCCAGGTCATTGATAAAAATCACAAAGAGCAAGGGTCCCAGAACAGATCCCTGGGGTGCTCCACTGGTGACCGACCTCCACTCTGAAAAAGACCCATCTACAACCACTCTTTGCCTTCTGTGGCAAGCCAATTCTGAATCCACAAGGCAACGTCCCCTTGTATCCCATGCCCCTTCACTTTCTCCATAAGCCTTGCATGGGGCACCTTATCAAACGCCTTACTGAAATCCATATAAACCACATCTACCGCTCTTCCCCCGTCTAAGTGTCTAGTCACATCTTCAAAAAACTCAATCAGACTCGTAAGGCATGATCTGCCTCGGGCAAAGCCGTGCTGGCTACTTCTGATCATACTATTCCTTTCCAAATGTTCATAAATCCTTCCTCTCGGGATCTTCTCCATCAACGTACCTACCACTGAGGTTAGACTCACCGGTCTATAATTTCCTGGGCTATCGCTTCTCCCTTTCTTGAATAACGGAACCACATCCGCCATCCTCCAATCCTCCGGAACCTCTCCCGTCTCCATTGACGACGCAAAGATCATCGCCAGAGGATCAGCAATCTCTTCCCTCGCCTCCCACAGGAACCTGGGGTACCTCCCATCCGGTCCCGGCGATTTATCTAACTTGATGCTTTTCAACAGCTCCAACACATCCTCTTTCCTAATGTCCACATGCTCAATCTTCTCAGTCCACTGCAAGTCTGCACTGCAACTACCAAGATCCTTTTCCACTGTGAATACTGAAGCAAAGTATTCATTGAGTACCTCTGCTATTTCAACCGGTTCAATACAGACTTTCCCACCGTCACATTTGAGAGGTCCTACTCCTTCACATCTTATCCTCTTGCTCTTCACATACTTGCAGAATGCCTTGGGGTTTTCCTTTATCCTGTCTGCCAAGGCCTTCTCATGACCCCTTCTTGCTCTTCTAATTTCCCTCTTTAGTTCCTTCCTACTAGTCGTATACTCTTCTAGATCTCTAACATTACCTAGCTCCCTGAACCTTTTGTAGGCTTTTCTTTTCTTCCAGACTAAATCAGTTACAGCTTTCGTGCACCACGGTTCCTGTAACCTACCATAACTCCCCTGTCGCACCGGAACGTTGCCGTGCAGAGCTCCAGACAAATTTTCCTTGAATATTTGCCGCATTTCTTCCGTACATTTCCCTGGGAAAACCTCCTTCCAATTTATGCCTCTAATTTCCTGCCTAATAGCATCATAGTTGCTCGTACTCCAGAGAAACACTTTCCGAGCTTGACTGATCCTATCTCTCTCCAATGCTAGTGTAAAGGAGATAGAGTTATGATGACTATCCCCAAAATGCTCTCCCACTGAGAGATCTGACACCTGCCCAGGTTCATTCCCTAATATCAAATCAAGTACAGCCTCTCCTCTTGTAGGCTTATCCACATACTGTATCAGGAAGCTCTCCTGAACACACCTAACAAACTCCTCTCCATCGAAACCCCTTACCCTAGGGATATTCCAATCGATATTTGGGAAATTAACATCTCCCATCACGACCACTCTGTTATTATCACATCTCTCCAGAATCTGCTTCCCAATCTGCTCCTCCACATCCCTGCTACTACTGGGCGGCCTATAGAAAACACCCAGTAAAGTTACCGACCCCTGCCTGTTCCTAACCTCCACCCACAGAGATTCCGTAGACAGTCCTTCCGTGGCATCCATCTTTTCTACAGCCGTGACACTATCCCTGATCAACAGTGCCACTCCCCCACCCCTTTTGCCTCCTTCCCTGTCCCTCCTGAAACATCTGAAACCCGGCACTTGAAGTACCCAGTCCTGACCCTGAGATAACCAAGTCTCTGTAATGGCCGCCACATCACACTTCCAAGCAGCGATCCACGCTCTAAGCTCATCCATTTTGTTCACTTTACTCCTTGCGTTAAAATAAACACACCTCAACCCTTCGGTCTGAGAGCTCCCCTTCCCCTGCCTATCCTCCCTCTCACACTGCCGACCAGCCCCTCTTATTTTTACTCGAACCTCCTCTCTCTCAGTCACCTCATTTTGATTCCCACCCCCAACCATTCTAGTTTAAACACTCCCCAGTAACTTGAGCAAACCTTCCCGCCAGGATATTGGTCCCCCTGGGATTTAAGTGAAACCCGTCCTTTTTGTACAGGTCGCACCTGCCCCTAAAGAGGTCCCAATGATCCAGGAACCTGAATCCCTGCCCCCTGCTCCAATCCCTCAGCCATCCATTCATCCTCCACCTTATTCCGTTCCTTCCCTCACTGTCTCGTGGCACAGGTAGCAATGTTAAGATTACTACTTTAGCGTTCCTTTTACTTAACTCCCTACCTAACTCCCTATATTCTCTTTTCATAACCCCTTCCCCTTTCCTGCCTACGTCGGCAGTACCAGTATGCACCACGACCTCTGGCTCCTCTCCCTCCCACTTAAGGATTCCTTGGACCCTGTCGGAAACATCCCTGATCCTGGCTCCAGGGAGGCAAACCACCATCCACGTTTCTCGACTTCTTCCACAGAAACGCCTGTCTGACCCCCTCACTGTGTAGTCCCCGATCACCGCTGCCTTCCTACTCCTTTCCTTACCTTTTTTTGCGACAGGGCTGGACTCCGCACAAGAGGCACGACCACTGCTGCATCGGGCAGTGCCAATGCTGCGGGGCCTAGGAGACAGGGCTGGGGGTGGGGTTATCTGGGGGAAGGGCCTAGGGGGTGATCGGTGGGGATGGGGGGGGGTCCCACTGCCAAGCTGGGATCCGGTCGGGGCTGGAGGGAGGCCAGCGATCAGGGTGGGCTAGGGCGGGGGTTGGGGCGGGGGGGGGTTGCGGTCTGCCAGAAGGTGTCTGCCTCCCATGAGGAGGCCGGGGTCGGGGGTCTGACTCCCAGGGAGTGGGTCTGCCTCCCAGGGGGAGGTGTCTCCTGGGATGGGGGCGGGGGGGGGGGGGGGGGGGGATGGGATCATCACTGCTGCGGGGGGTTGAGCTGTGAGCGCTCCAGGACGGGGAGTCTCGGGCCTGGCCCGGGAATGCTTGTGGGGGGCACGATCGGGACATGGTGGGAGCTACAGGGCAGCGGGGGTCCCGGGCTGGCCAGCAAACGGGAACCTGACAGTTTGGGGCCACTGCGCATGCGCAGAGTTCCAGAGCTGCCAGTCTCCAGCGTGAATAGCCCGCACCCCCACCCCCCCCCGAGCTTTTAATGACAGTCACGATTGTGACCTCTCCATTGCACAGAGTGTGACAGATTCGAGTCTGAACTCCCACCGAAAAAAACAATGGTGAATTACACTATCTTTCCCGCGAATTAGAATTTTTGGGGGAGAATCGCCCCCCCTCTCCCCCACACTGTGGTGGTTAATGTAAACACTTCCCTATCTGGGGAGCTTCTGACCACGGCCCCCTGACCACAGCAACTTTACCACCTGCATCTGGCTTTAAGCTTTAAGTTGACCAAAAATCCCAGCATGCTTCACTCTCAGCCAGAATAGCCATTTTAAAGCCACTATTCCCATTATTGTTGTTGAATTATTGTTGCAGCCGTTCTTTCTCCCTCCAAAACCGTAAGCGGCCGACTCTGGGCTCCCGACAGTCTGACAGATTCGCACCACACAGTCCCGGATATCAGCTGTCAGGGTAACAAGGTGACCATGCCTCTGTTACTTCCACACGCAACTCTTCCAAACAATCTTCACCGGCGCAAACCCTCCACAAACGTGAAGTCATGTCCCTGACCCACTCATCCATCACCCCTCAGTGTTTGCTGACTGGCTCATAGCCCGGGAACATCACGATTGTAAAATATCATCCTTCATTTCTGGGACACCATCTGCCATGGTGGGATTCGAACCCGAGTCCCACAGAACATTAGCTGAGCTTCTGGATTAATAGTCTACCAATAACATTACGAAGCCATCACCTCCCCTCAACTTTTGCCATGGTCCTTGCCATCCCATCCCTATCTCTGTAACCTCCTCCAGCTCCTCAGTACTGACCCTCTGACAGTGCGGCACTCCCTCAGTACTGACCCTCTGACAGTGCGGCACTCCCTCAGTACTGACCCTCTGACAGTGCGGCACTCCCACAGCACTGACCCTCTGACAGTGCGGCGCTCCCTCAGTACTGACCCTCTGACAGTGCGGCACTCCCTCAGTACTGACCCTCTGACAGTGCGGCACTCCCTCAGCACTGACCCTCTGACAGTGCAGCACTCCCTCAGCACTGACCCTCTGACAGTGCGGCACTCCCTCAGTACTGACCCTCTGACAGTGCGGCACTCCCACAGTACTGACCCTCTGACAGTGCGGCACTCCCTCAGCACTGACCCTCTGACAGTGCGGCACTCCCTCAGTACTGGGAGTGGGGAGTGTTCGCTGATTGAAGGCTGTGGAAGCCACAACAACTTTCTGACTTGTCGGTGAGAGTCCTGCAGCTGACAGGATGCAACTTTCTAAACCTCCTGTGGGTTTGCGGTTTCTGACAGATATTCGCCGCTTCATTGCCAAGATGTTGTTTAATGTGTCAGGCCGCAGTTTAGCCAATTGCTGTGTTTCACTTCTGTTCGAGCTTTTGAGTGTGTGTGAATCACGCCTGTCTGAGTGAACATCCACAATAAACCCACCATCGTCACGGGCAACCGAGGAATGATTCCAGGTGTGAATCTGTTGACATCAGCTGCTTTCTCTGACATCCTTTTTAGATACGTTCTAGAGCCTCACTGGCCGGGTCCACCATTTACTCCCCATCCCTAATTACCCCTTGAGAAGGTGGCGGGTGAGCCGCCATCTTGAACCCGCTGCGCTCCCTGAGGTGTAGGTACACCCACAGTGCTGTTAGGGAGGGAGTCCCAGGATTTTGACCCAGCGACAGCGAAGGAACGGCCGATATATTCCCTCGGTACAGAATCATAGAATCCCTACAGTGCAGAAGGAGGCCATTCGGCCCATCAAGTCTGCACCAAGCACAATCCCACCCAGGCCCTATCCCCGTAACCTCTCATATTTACCCTGCTAATCCTACCTGACACTAAGGGGCAATTTATCGCGGCCAATCAACCTAACCCGCACATCTTTGGACTGTGGGAGGAAACCGGAGCACCCGGAGGAAACCCACGCAGACACGGGGAGAATGTGCAAACTCCACACAGACCGTGACCCAAGGCCAGAATTGAATCCGGGTTCCTGGTGCTGTGAGGCAGCAGTGCTAACCACTGTGCCACTATGTCGCCCAAGTCGGGATGGTGAGTGACTCGGAGGGGAGCCTCCAGGTGGGGGTGTTCCCAGGTATCTGCTGCCCTTGTCCTTTGAGATGGTAGCGGTCGTGGGTTTGGAAGGTGCTGCCTAAGGAGCCTTGGTGAGTTGCTGCAGTGCATCTTGTAGATGGTACACACGGCTGTCACTGTGCGTTGGGGGTGGAGGGAGTGAATGTTTGTGGTTAGCGTGTCGATCGAGCGGGGCTGCTTTGTCCTGGATGGTGTCGAGCTTCTCGAGTGTTGTTGGAGCCGCACCCATCCAGGCGAGTGGGGAGTATTCCATCACACTCCTGACTTGTGTCCTTGTAGATGGTGGACAGACTTTGGGGAGTCAGGAGGTGAGTTACTTACCATAGGATTCCCAGCCTCTGACCTCCTTCACAAACTTTAAGAAGAGGGGCTGCGGATAGAGATTTACTAGAACGTTCCGGGGGATGAGGGGGCTTCAGTTCACGCGGGGAGACGGGGAGAAGCTGGGATCGTTCCCCTCGGAGCAGAGAAGGTTCAGGGGGAGATTGAATCGAGGCGTTCAGAATCACGAGGGGGAGGGGGGTGTTTGGATGGAGTGAATGAGGAGAAAGTGTTTCCAGTGACAGGAGGCTCGGTAACCAGAGGGGACACAGATTGAAGAGAATCGGGAAAAGAACCAGAGGGGGGGGGAGATGAGGAGAATTTTATTTTGGACACACAGCGAGTTGTTGTGATCTGGAAGGCGCTGCCTGACAGGGCGGTGGAAGCAGATTCAACAGGAACTTTCAAAAGGGGCAACTGGGGAAAGACTGGAAGGGGGAAAATTTACAGGGAGAGCGGGAGAGAGAGTGGGGAATAATTGGAGAGATCTTTCAAAGAGCTAGCACAGAAATGATGGGTGGAATGGCCTCCTTTGATGCCACTGTGATGCTATGATAACTGTTCTCAGGATATATGGAGACAGCGTGCCCACAGATTTATAGATCTATGTACCTCCCATGTGAGGATTCACAATTTAAAGAGACAATCAGGATCAGTGAAGGTCCCGTTTCTCGGCTGGAGTGAGATAGTCAGAGGGTGGAATTTTACCGGCATGTCCGCCCGAGGCCAATGGAGAATTGCCGTTCTCTGTGCCGGTAATGTCCGGCCATAGAGTCATCGAGCATGAATCAGGCCCTTCGGCCCAACTTGTCCATGCTGCAATTATACTCTGAGTCTCAAAGACTTTGTGAAACATTAACGGAAAGGATTATCTTGCAAAAACCATGTGGATTGTCCAATCCAGATCATAAAATATAGGATCAGGAGTCGGCCACTCTGCCCCTCGAGCCTGCTATCCCCATTCAATAAAATCAGGTCTGATATTCTTGTGGTTTCCCCTCTGTTCCCCTCCATAACCCCACTGCCCCGGTGTCGATCGGAAATCTCTCGAACTTGGCTGCGAATCTATTCAATGAGCTGCAGCCCATCACTGTCCCTCTGGGGGAGGGGATTCCACAGACTGACTCTTCTCTGAGAGGGGATATTCCTCATCACCTCCATCTTCAATGGGAGACCCTCTTCTTCTGTGTGGAGTCTGCATGTTCTCCCTGGGTTTCTTCCGGGTTGCTCCAGTTTCCTCCCACACTTCAACGATGTGCAGGTTAGGTGAATTGGCCATGCTAAATTGCCCCTTACTGTCCAAAGATGTGCAGGTTAGCTGGATTGGCCATAATAAATTGCCCCTTGGTGTCCAAAGATGTGCAGGTTAGGTGGATTGGCCATGCTAAATTGCCCCTTACTGTCCAAAGATGTGCAGGTTAGGTGGATTGGCCGTGCTAAATTGCCCCTTTGTGTCCAAAGATGTGTAGGTTAGCTGGATTGGCCATAATAAATTGCCCCTTGGTGTCCAAAGATGTGCAGGTTAGGTGGATTGGCCATGCTAAATTGCCCCTTAGTGTCCCAAGATATGTATTATGGGGATTAGTGGGGTAAATCTGTGGGGTCACAGGAATCAGGTCTGGGTGGGATGCTCTGTCAGAGAGTCAGTGGAGAGGCAGCCTGGTGGTATTGTCACTGGATTAGTAATCCAGAGAATCTGGACAAGATCTGGGGACGTAGGTTCAAATCCTGCCACGAACTATAGGCCAGTAAGTTTGACGTCGGTGGTGGGCAAGTTATTGGAAGGTGTGATAAGGGATAGGATCTACAAATATTTGGATAGACAGGGACTTATTAGGGAGAGTCAACATGGCTTTGTGCGTGGTAGGTCATGTTTGACCAATCTATTAGAGTTTTTCGAGGAGGTTACCAGGAAAGTGGATGAAGGGAAGGCGGTGGATGTTGTCTACCTGGATTTCAGCAAGGCCTTTGACAAGGTCCCTCATGGGAGGTTAGTTAGGAAGGTTCAGTCGCTAGGTATACATGGGGAGGTAGTAAATTGGATAAGACACTGGCTCAATGGAAGAAGCCAGAGAGTGGTTGTGGAGGATTGCTTCTCTGAGTGGAGGCCTGTGACTAGTGATGTGCCGCAGGGATCGGTGTTGGGTCCATTGTTGTTTGTCATCTATATCAATGATCTGGATGATGATGTGGTAAATTGGATCAGCAAGTTTGCTGATGATACAAAGATTGGAGGTGTAGTGGACAGTGAGGAAGGTTTTCAAAGCTTGCAGAGGGATTTGGACCAACTAGAAAAATGGGCTGAAAAATGGCAAATGGAATTTAACGCAGACAAGTGTGAGATATTGCACTTTGGAAGGACAAACCAAAGAAGAACTTACAGGGTAAAGGTAGGACTCTGAAGAGTGCAGTTGAACAGAGGGATCTGGGAATACAGGTACAGAATTCCCGAAAAGTGACGTCACAGGTGGATAGGGTCGTAAAGAGTGCCTTTGGTACATTGGCCTTTATAAATCGCAGTATCGAGTATAAAAGTTGGAGTGTTATGGTAAGGTTATATAAGGCATTGGTGAGGCCGAATATGGAGTATTGTGTACAGTTTTGGTCACCTAGTTATAGGAAGGATGTAAATAAGGTTGAAAGAGTGCAGAGAAGATTCACAAGGATGTTGCCGGGACTTGAGAAGCTGAGTTACAGAGAGAGATTGAATAGGTTGGGACTTTATTCCCTGGAGCGTAGAAGAATGAGGGGAGATTTGATAGAGGTGTATAAGATTTTGATGGGTATAGATAGAGTGAATGCAAGCAGGCTTTTTCCACTGAGGCTAGGGGAGAAAAAAACCAGAGGGCATGGGTTAAGGGTGAAAGGAGAAAAGCTTAAAGGGAATATTAGGGGGGTTTCTTCACGCAGAGGGTGGTGGGAGTGTGGAATGAGCTGCCGGATAAAGTGGTAAATGCGGGGTCACTTTTAACATTTAAGAAAAACTTGGACGTGTTCATGGATGAGAGGGGTGTGGAGGGATATGGTCCAAGTGCAGGTCAGTGGGACTAGGCAAAAAATGGTTCGGCACAGACAAGAAGGGCCAAAAGGCCTGTTTCTGAGCTGTAATTTGCTATGGTTCTGTGACAGGTGGTGAAATTTGAACTCAATACAAATTTGGAATTAAGAATCTACTGCTGACCATGAAACCATTGTCGATTGTCGGGAAAACCCATCTAGTTCACTAATGTCCTTTAGGGAAGGAAATCTGCCGTCCTTACCCGGTCTGGCCTACATGTGACTCCAGAGCCACAGCAATGTGGTTGACTCTCAACTGCCCTCGGGCACCTCGGGAGGGCAATAAATGCTGGCCAGCCAGAGATGCCCCGTCTTATGAATAAGTAAACAAGACTTGATGGGTCGAGTGGCCTGTTCGGGGGATTCTATGATTAGATTTCCCCACACAAGGTAGGAGAGCATCCTCCCAGCATGCACCCTGTTCAGCCCCCCCCCAGAGTCTGATATGTTCCAATAAGATCCCCTCTCATTCCTCTAAACTCCAATGGATTCCGGCCCCAACCTGTTCAAATCGTTCCTCATCTGACACCATCCCTTCATCCCAGGAATCAGTCCAGAGGACCTTCTCCGACCTGTCTCCAACATGAGACCAACTCTCCCTCAGTCACGAGACTAAAACTGTCCACAGATATTCCCAGTGTGGTGTCACCAGTGTCCCGTCCGGTTATAGCGGGACTTCCCGACTCCTATACCCTTCCCCCCTCTTCCTAAATAAAATATTCCAATCCCTTACCCAATTCCCTAATCTCTGATGTGTAGCAATCTCCTCACCAGGTTCCAGAGCCGCTCCCTGGCATTGGGTGAGTTGGATAAGCCAGAATCGTCCACTGGGGAGACACAACATTCCACCGTTATTCCCACATTCCCACAAAAATGCAACACAGGTTCCGCATTCCTCTAGCGCCCGACACCACCCCGGGGCCTCCCGCCACCTGCCATCGCCAAGGAGGGGCTTTGTCTTTCCTTTCCTTGCCGTTGCAATGCAGAGAACACGGCAGCCCAATTCATGCACAGCAAGATCCCACAGAACAGTTTGGGGGGTGGGGGGGGGGGGGGGGGGGGTGGGGGGTAACCACCCAGATCCACTGTCCCCTCATCATGAGAGAGATGAAGAGAGAGAGAGAGAGACAGAGAACGAGAGACAGAAAGAGAGAGACACGGAGAGAGAGACAGAGAAAGATAGAGAGACAGAGAGAGAGAGACACAGAGAGAGAGAGAGACAGAGACAGAGAGAGACAGAGACAGAGAGACAGAGAGTAAGCGAGGCAGAGACAGAGAGAGATAAAGACACACACAGAGAGAGACACACATGGAGAGAAAGAGACAGAGACAGAGAGGGAGACAGAAAGAGAGAAAGAGGCAGAGACAGAGTGACAGAGACACAGAGAGAGCGAGACAGAGACAGAGAGAGAGAGAGAGAAGCAGAGAGAAAGAGACAGAGACAGAGAGAGAGACAGAAGGAGACAGAGACACGCAGAGAGAGAGAGACAGAGAGGGAGAGAAAGACAGAGAGAGGGAGAGACAGAGGGAGAGAGACAGAGAAAAAGAGAGGGAGAAAGAGACAGAAAGAGACAGAGACACAGAGAGAGAGACAGAGAGAGAGAGAGAGAGAGACAGAGAGAGAGAGAGAGAGAGAGAGAGACAACGTTTCTCTGTCCTCTCATCAGTAAGAAGTCTCACAACACCAGGTTAAAATCCAACAGGTTAATTTGGTAGAAAACGCCACTCGCTTTCGGAGCGCTGCTCCTTCATCAGGTAAGTGGGAGATCTCTTCACAAACAGGGCATATATGCCCTGACGAAGGGACAGCGGGAGCTCCGAAAGCTTGTGTGGCTTTTGCTACCAAATAAACCTGTTGGACTTTAACCTGGTGTTGTTAAACTTCTTACTGTGTGAACCCCAGTCCAACGCCGGCATCTCCACATCATGACTATCATCAGAAGCTCAGGTC
>NW_027591871.1:0-17500 GCF_964213995.1 Mustelus asterias | reverse complement strand
GTATCTAACCCCGTGCTGTACCTGTCCTGGGAGTGTTTGATGGGGGACAGTGTAGAGGGAGCTTTACTCTGTATCTAACCCCGTGCTGTACCTGTCCTGGGAGTGTTTGATGGGGACACTGCAGATGGGGATTTACTCTATCTAACCTGGTGCTGTGTTAGTCTTTGGACTGGAGGAGTTAATAGATAATGAGAGGAAGGTTTGCAGACACTGTGTTAATCTCTGAGACATTTGAACTGTCTCGATCGTCACATGGGACTTTCACCCTTGTGATTTTCCCTTACTTCCTCTTTTGTTAGTCGCTCAGTGGAATGTTCCGGAGTTTCCACACCCTGCTGTACTGACAGAGCATAGCTAAACTGTGGAAAACAACAGTAGTGACAATTAGATAGCTCAACCGATCTCTGGGATGAAGGGGGGATGGGGTTTACTCCCTAAAAGGAAAGGTTGGACAGGCTGGGCTGGTGCTTTTGATTTGATTTATTATTGTCACATGTATTGGGATACAGTGAAAAGTATTGTTTCTTGCACGCTACACAGACAAAGCATACCGTTCATCGAGATGGAAACGAGAGAGTGCAGAATGTAATGTTACAGTCATAGCTAGGGTGTAGAGAAAGATCAACTTAATGCGAGGTAAGCCCGTTCGAAAGTCAGACGGCAGCAGGGAAGGAGCTGTTCTTGAGTCGGTTGGTACGTGACCTCAGACTTTTGTATCTTTTTCCCGACAGGAAGAAGGTGGAAGAGAGAATGTCCGGGGTGTGTGGAGTCCTTAATTATGCTGGCTGCTTTTCCGAGGCAGCGGGAAGTGTAGACAGCGTCAATGGATGTGAGGCTGGTTTGCGTGATGGATTGGGCTACATTCACAACCTTTTGTAGTTTCTTGTGGTCTTGGGCAGAGCAGGAACCGTAGCTGTGAATGTTTTCTGTGATGCATCTGTAACAATTGGTGAGAGTTTCAGAGATTGAGAGGTGATCTTATTGAATCGTATCAGTTCTGAGGGGTTTTGACAGGGTGGATTTGGAGAGGATCTTTCCTCCTCGTGGTAGGATCTAGAAATGGTTTAAAACAAGGGGTCTCCCAATGAAGATGTGGAGATGCCGGCGTTGGACTGGGGTAAACACAGTAAGAAGTTTAACAACACCAGGTTAAAGTCCAACAGTCGGACTTTAACCTGGTGTTGTTAAACTTCTTACTGTGTTTCTCCCAATTAGGACAGAGATGTATGCAGAGTCGAGGTTACAATCAGATCAGCCATGGTCTTATCGAATGGGATAACAGGTTCGAGGAGCTGAGTGCCCCTCTCCTGCTCCTAATTTGAATTTCCGTACGCAGTTAGCTCCTTTAACTTGTTAATCGCCCCGAGATTTTGGGACAGAATATGTCACTGAGCTCCTCAAGGACGTAATCAGAGACAGAGCTACCAAAAACTCACTCAAAGAGGCCCGATTTTAAGGACCGTATTATGGTAGATGGTAAAGGGAGAGAGAGAGGGAGAGGGAGAGATGGAAAGAAAGAGAGAGAGAGAGAGAAAGACAGAGAGAAAGAGAGAGAAGGAGAGAGAGAGTGAGAGTGCAAGAGGGAGAGAGACAGATAGAGAGGGGGAAAGAGAGAGATAGAGAAAGAAAGTGAGAGAGCAAGAGGGGGAGAGAGGAGACAGAGAGAGAGCAAAGCAGAGAGAGACAGACAGAGACAGAGAGAGAGAGAGATAGACAGAGGGAAGGAGAAATAGAGAGAGAGAGACAGACAGAGAAAGAGAGATACAGAGACAGAGAAAGATACAGAAAGGGAGACAGACAGCGAAGGAGAGAGAGGGAGTGAGAGAGACAGAGAGACAGACAGCAACAGAGTGAGAGAGACAGAGAGAGACACAGAGAGAGGTGGAGAGGTTTAGGGAGGGAATTCCAGAGCTTAGGGCCACCAAAAGTGGAGCGATGGGAATTGGGGAGAGTTACCCTGCCAGCAGTTTCACAGGGGGAGTTCAGAGAGGTTTGATGCTTAGCGTTACAGACTAACCAACAGCGCAGCCCCTCCCTGACCACTCCACTGTGTCAAAAGGGGCTTAAGGCTCCGAAAGCTTGTGTGGCTTTTGCTACCAAATAAACCTGTTGGATTTTAACCTGGTGTTGTTAAACTTCTTACTGTGTTTACCCCAGTCCAACACCAGCATCTCCACATCATCACCTTGGTCCAGCAGAGGAAGGGTTAACCCCCTTCCCCTCCCAGGGATTTCTCAGTCCTTCTCTCCTGAAGCTGTTAACCATTCGTGGGGTTGTGCTGCAGAGGAGACTTTGGGCCTTCCAGTAATGAGGGCAGAGCGACAGCGGCAGTGTTATCATTACAGAGTCGAAAGCAGGCATGGGAAACTCCCCCCAAGGATATGTGTGATAACGTTCAACTAGCACAGCCTACCAGAGGAACGGCCTCTACTGACTGCTCTGTTCAGCTAGTTCCTGCTTTGTATCAGTTTATTCATTCCCGGGACATGGGCGTCGCTGGCCAGTATTTACCCCCCATCCCTAATTGCCCCTTCAGCAGGGGGTGGGTGAGCCGCCATCTTGAACCCGCTGCAGTCCCCGTGTGGTGTAGGTACACCCACAGTGCTGTTAGGGAGGGAGTTTCAGGATTTTGACCCCAGCGACAGTGAAGGAACGGCCGTTATATTCCCAAGTCGGGATGGTGAGTGGCTCGGAGGGGAACCTCCAGGTGGGGGTGTTCCCAGGTACCTGCTGCCCTTGTCCTTCTAGATGGTAGAGGTGGTGGGTTTGGAAGGTGCTGCCTCAGGAACCTTGGTGAGTCGCTGCAGTGCATCTTGTAGATGGTACACACGGCTGTCACTGTGCATCGGGGGGTGGAGGGAGTGAATGTTTGTGGTTAGCGTGTCGATCAAGCGGGGCTGCTTTGTCCTGGATGGGGTCGAGTTTTTTGAGTGTTGTTGGAGCTGCACCCATCCAGGCGAGTGGGGAGTGTTCCATCACACTCCTGACTTGTGTCCTTGTAGATGGTGGACAGGCTTTGGGGAGTCAGGAGATGAGTTACTCACCGCAGGATTCCCAGCCTCTGACCTGCTCTGGGAGCCACTGTGTTTATATGGCTGGGTCCAGTTCAGTTTCTGGTCATTGGTAACCCCCAGGATGTTGATAGTGAGAGATTAAGCGGTTATTGGATAGGCACATGGAGCACACCAGGATGGTAGGGAGTGGGATAGCTTGATCTTGGTTTCAGATGAAGGTCGGCACAACATCGTGGGCCGAAGGGCCTGTTCTGTGCTGTACTGTTCTATGTTCTATTCAGCAATGGTGATGCCATTGACTGTCAAGGGGCAATGGTTAGAGTGTCTCTTGTTGGTGATAGTCGTTGCCTGGCAGTGGTGTGGATGTTATTTGCCACTTTGTCAGCCCGACCCTGGATATTGTTGAATAGATTTGAGTTGCAAGTGGAGAGATGGGAAATTTGGAGAATTCTGATGCTTGGTGAGTGTGAATGATTTGGGTTCATTCTCAGTCACTGACCCAGCCGAGAGCAGCATAGCCATTTCCCAATTTCACTTCCTGCTCTGGCGTTCCAGCAAGTTCCCAGTCCTGGAAAGGGAAAATCCTTCTCTCTCAATGTTTCAATCCCTCATTAATGCAACCTGCGTGTGTGCATGGACACCCCGAAACCAAAATCACCAGAACAACTGATGATGTGTGGCACCGTCAGAGTGATGTATCTGGGATCTTGCTGTGCTACTGGCCTCTTCCACATTGCAACAGCGATCTCACCTCCCCAAAGAGTTCAGGTGGCTCACATGCTGGGATGTCCTGAGGCGAGGGAAGAGGCGCTAGGGCAATGCACACATTTCACTTGATGGCTGGTGGTTGGACAGTGGTGAGAGCTCATAGAATCACAACACGGAAACAGGCCCTTCGGCCCAACCCGTCCATGATGGCCAGGCTTCCTTTACTGAACTAGTCCCATTTGTCTGCATTTGGCCCATATCCTCCTAAACCTTTCCCATCGATGTACCTGCCCAAATATCTTTTAAATGTTGTCGTTGTACCCGCCTCTACCACCTCCTCCAGTAGCTCATTCCCTATACACACCATCCTCTGTGTGAAAAAGTTGCCTCTCTGGTCCCCTTTCTCTCTCAGCTTAACCCTCTACCCTCTAGTTTTGGACTCCCCTACTCTGGGGAAAAGACCTCAGCTCTTCACCTTATCTCTGCCCCTCATGATGTTATAAATCTCCATAATTGGCGGCACGGTAGCACAGTGGTTAGCACTGCTGCTTCACAGCTCCAGGGTCCCGGGTTCGATTCCCGGCTCGGGTCACTGTCTGTGTGGAGTTTGCACATTCTCCTCGTGTTTGCGTGGGTTTCCTCCGGGTGCTCCGGTTTCCTCCCACAGTCCAAAGATGTGCGGGTTAGGTTGATTGGCCAGGTTAAAATTGCCCCTGAGATGCGTAGGTTAGAGGGATTAGTGGGTAAATATGTGGGGGTAGGGCCTGGGTGGGATTGTGGTCGGTGCAGACTCGATGGGCCGAATGGCCTCCTTCTGCACTGTAGGGTTTCTATGATTCTATGATAAGGTCACCCCCTCATTCTCC
Source organism: Mustelus asterias (assembly GCF_964213995.1). Classification (NCBI taxonomy): domain Eukaryota; kingdom Metazoa; phylum Chordata; class Chondrichthyes; order Carcharhiniformes; family Triakidae; genus Mustelus; species Mustelus asterias. The sequence goes on along the minus strand of NW_027591871.1, from coordinate 12,912 downwards.
TCCGCCCAGGAAAAGAAGTCCCAGCCTCTCCTTATAATTCAAGCCTTCCAATCCTGGTAACATCCTGTAGATCTTTTCTTCCACCCTTTCCAGTTTAGTAACATTTTTCCTGTGGAGGGGCGACCAGAATTGTACACAGTACTCCAAATGTGGCCTTGCTAATGTCTTGTATAGTTGTAACATAACATCCCTGTACTCAATGCTCTGAAGGCAAGGGTGCCAAATGCCTCCTCCACCACCCAGTCTACCTGTGACGCCACTTTCCAGGAACTGTATCCCTGCACCCCTTAGGCCTCTCTGTTCAACAACACTTTATGTCACACTATCAGTAACCCCCACAGCTTGCCTCCTGGACTTGCAGAATCTCACTGGCTGTCCTGTCTGGAGACAATACACATCTCTTTAACCTGTGCTTAATGCTCCCTCCACTCACATTGTCTGTACCTTTAAGACCAGGTTGGCTGCAGAGATTCACATTCTAATCAAAGAACAAAGAACAGTACAGCACAGGAAACAGGCCCTTCGGCCCTCCAAGCCTGTGCCGCTCCTTGGTCCAACTAGACCAATCGTTTGTATCCCTCCATTCCCAGGCTGCTCATGTGACTATCCAGGTAAGTCTTAAACGATGTCAGCGTGCCTTCCTCCACCACCCTACTTGGCAGCGCATTCCAGGCCCCCACCACCCTCTGTGTAAAAAACGTCCCTCTGATGTCTGAGTTATACTTCGCCCCTCTCAGCTTGAGCCCGTGACCCCTCGTGATCGTCACCTCTGACCTGGGAAAAAGCTTCGCACTGTTCACCCTATCTATACCCTTCATAATCTTGTATACCTCTATTAGATCTCAGTATTCTGTAACTTGATTTTGTGTCTCTGTGCCCTGTTTGAGAGCAGATTTCCACTCCATCTGATGAAGGAGCAGCGCTCCGAAAGCTAATGGTATTTGCTACCAAATAAACCTGTTGGACTTTAACCTGGTGTTGTTAAAACTCTTACTGCAGCAACACTCCCCAGGGTCCTACTGTGCAAGCTTTGACAAAGGATCATCTGGACTCGAAACGTCAGCTCTTTTCTCTCCTTACCGATGCTGCCAGACCTGCTGAGAATTTCCAGCATTTTCTCTTTTGGCGGTAGCACAGTGGTTAGCACTGCTGCCTCACAGCGCCAGGGACCCGGGTTCGATTCCCGGCTCGGGTCACTGTCTGTGTGGAGTCTGCACATTCTCCCCGTGTCTGCGTGGGTTTCCTCCGGGTGCTCCGGTTTCCTCCCACAGTCCAAAAGATGTGCTGATTAGTCACATTGGCTGTGCTAAATTCTCCCTCAGTGTACCCAAACAGCGCCAGAGTGTGGCGACTGGAGGATTTTCACAGTAACTTCATTGCAGTGTTAATGTAGGCCTACTTGTGACACTAATAAATAAATAAACTTTAAACTCTTTTGGTTTCAGATTCCAGCATCCGCAGTAATTTGCTTTTATCCTGTGCTAATCCTGCCCTGGCTTGTCTTGCCAAAATGCAAGTCTTCCAGCATTTTAGTTTTTCTCGATATTTTCTGCGACGTCTTAAGTTTTGATGTGGAGATGTTGGACAGCAAGAAGTCTCACAACACCAGGTTAAAGTCCAACAGATTTATTTGGTAGCACAAGCTTTCAGAGCGCTGCTCCTTCATCAGGTGAGTCACAGTCAGTCACTCACCTGATGAAGGGGCAGCGCTCTGAAAGCTCATGCTACCAAATAAACCTGGTGGACTTTAACCTGGTGTTTTAAGTTTTGTCCACAAACTCACCATGCTGTAGTGTGTTAGTTACTGCTCAGTAGGTCGGAAGAAGTCTGTGTGGCCATCTATAGGTTAACTATAAGTCTGAGAATTATTTACAAATATACAGTAGTGTACCTTTAAGAGAAATGGGGGGGGTGAAGGGGGCGTGGCCGGCGGAAGCCCATGCCTAATATGGTCAGTGACGTTGCGAAGGTGGGGATTCCCCGCCCTGGCTGATGATTTGGAATGAATCATTTTCCTGATGCAAGTTTCTCGTAATGAGACAGAGTGACAAAAACTCCTTCCTCACCCTGAGCACGTTTTATATTCACACTGGCGAGATCGGCTGTTGGATCCAGCAGCAGAGAGCAACTCTGTAAGTAGTAATTTACAACAAAAAAATGAAATTTAAATTGAAACTAACCTGGACAAAAAGTTTAGAAAACTTTAGAAAAGTTTTTTTTCAAAAGTTTGCGCTGAACTTTTTCTTACTAATGGAGATCAGACTGCCAGCTATCTTTCAACAATCTCAAGTGGGGAGAAATATATTTTTCGAAGTTTGTTTTGTGAATGTTTTTGTCGGTTTGGGGAGTGTGATACGATAACTCCCTCCTTCGCTGTATTTCAGTGTACATCTCCCCAGCGATGCTCCCCACACTTCTTTAATCTCAACACTTTGTTTTTATTGTCGTTTTAATTAATAATTAATCTGTAACTAATCCTTGTGTTCAACGGTGTCACAACAGCCACCGTCTCCAGCAGAACCGATGACCCTGTGAAAGGATTCATTATAATCTCTGACACAGTGTCAGGGAGTCACTTAGTGGAGGGACAATTAATTTTCTCACGCCTTTCAGTTGAGGCCATGTGGTATTGATGTGAAGGTGCCTGCTGTAAACACGTGGGATTCACCCCGGGGTCGGGATGGGGGGGACACCACAATTCCTGTGGTTTTTAAATCATAAGAGTGATTAATTCTGGATGGGGGAATGTTTTGAGGATTAATAAGAGTTGGACATTGGAGTGGGGATGGTGGGGTCGTGTGTGTGTGTGTTGGGGGGGGGTCGTGTGTGTGTGTGTCGGGGGGGTCGTGTGTGTGTGTGTCGGGGGGTGTCGTGTGTGTGTGTGTGTTGGGGGGGCTCGTGTGTGTGTCGGGGGGGTCGTGTGTGTGTGTGTTGGGGGGGTCGTGTGTGTGTGTGTTGGGGGGGGTCGTGTGTGTGTGTGTTGGGGGGGGTCGTGTGTGTGTGTGTTGGGGGGGGTCGTGTGTGTGTGTGTTGGGGGTGGGTCGTGTGTGTGTGTGTCGGGGGGGGTCGTGTGTGTGTGTGTCGGGGGGGGGGTCGTGTGTGTCGGGGGGGGGTCGTGTGTGTGTGTGTCGGGGGGGGGTCGTGTGTGTGTGTCGGGGTGGGTCGTGTGTGTGTGTGTCGGGGGGGGGTCGTGTGTGTGTTGGGGGGGGTCGTGTGTGTGTGTGTCGGGGGGGTCGTGTGTGTATTGGGGGGGTCGTGTGTGTGTGTGTCGGGGGTGTCGTGTGTGTGTGTGTCGGGGGGGGGTCGTGTGTGTATTGGGGGGGTCGTGTGTGTGTGTGTGTGTCGGGGGGGGGTCGTGTGTGTGTGTGTCGGGGGGGGTCGTGTGTGTGTGTGTCGGGGGGTGTCGTGTGTGTGTCGGGGGGGTCGTGTGTGTGTGTGTTGGGGGGGGGTCGTGTGTGTGTGTGTTGGGGGGGGTCGTGTGTGTGTGTGTTGGGGGGGGTCGTGTGTGTGTGTGTTGGGGGGGGGTCGTGTGTGTGTGTGTTGGGGGGGGTCGTGTGTGTGTGTGTCGGGGGGGGGGTCGTGTGTGTGTGTGTTGGGGGGAGTCGTGTGTGTGTGTGTCGGGGGGGGGTCGTGTGTGTGTGTGTGTTGGGGGGTCGTGTGTGTGTGTGTTGGGGGGGGGTCGTGTGTGTGTGTGTGTTGGGGGGGTCGTGTGTGTGTGTGTTGGGGGGGGTCGTGTGTGTGTGTCGGGGGGGGGGTCGTGTGTGTGTGTGTTTGGGGGTGGGTCGTGTGTGTGTGTCGGGGGGGGGTCGTGTGTGTGTGTGTGTTGGGGGGAGTCGTGTGTGTGTGTGTCGGGGGGGTCGTGTGTGTGTGTGTCGGGGGGGGGTCGTGTGTGTGTGTCGGGGGGGTCGTGTGTGTGTGTGTCGGGGGGGGGTCGTGTGTGTGTGTGTGTCGGGGGGGTCGTGTGTGTGTGTGTCGGGGGGGGTCGTGTGTGTGTGTGTTGGGGGGGGGTCGTGTGTGTGTGTGTCGGGGGGGTCGTGTGTGTGTGTGTCGGGGGGGGGTCGTGTGTGTGTGTCGGGGGGGGGTCGTGTGTGTCGGGGGGGGGTCGTGTGTGTGTGTGTTGGGGGGGGTCGTGTGTGTGTGTGTTGGGGGGGGTCGTGTGTGTGTGTGTCGGGGGGGGGTCGTGTGTGTGTGTGTTGGGGGGGGGTCGTGTGTGTGTGTGTCGGGGGGGGGTCGTGTGTGTGTGTGTTGGGGGGGGGTCGTGTGTGTGTGTGTTGGGGGTGGGTCGTGTGTGTGTGTGTCGGGGGGGGGTCGTGTGTGTGTGTGTGTGTCGGGGGGGGTCGTGTGTGTGTGTCGGGGGGGGGTCGTGTGTGTCGGGGGGGGGTCGTGTGTGTGTGTGTTGGGGGGGGGTCGGGTGTGTGTGTCGGGGGGTGTCGTGTGTGTGTGTCGGGGGGGGTCGTGTGTGTGTGTCGGGGGGGTCGTGTGTGTGTGTCGGGGGGGGGTCGTGTGTGTGTGTCGGGGGGGTCGTGTGTGTGTGTGTTGGGGGGGGGTCGTGTGTGTGTGTGTTGGGGGGGGGTCGTGTGTGTGTGTCGGGGGGGTCGTGTGTGTGTGTGTTGGGGGGGGGTCGTGTGTGTGTGTGTCGGGGGGGTCGTGTGTGTGTGTCGGGGGGGTCGTGTGTGTGTGTGTCGGGGGGGGGGTCGTGTGTGTGTGTGTTGGGGGGGGGTCGTGTGTGTGTGTGTCGGGGGGGGGTCGTGTGTGTGTGTGTTGGGGGGGGGTCGTGTGTGTGTGTGTCGGGGGGGGGTCGTGTGTGTGTGTGTCGGGGGGGGGTCGTGTGTGTGTGTGTTGGGGGGGGGTCGTGTGTGTGTGTGTCGGGGGGGTCGTGTGTGTGTGTGTTGGGGGGGGGTCGTGTGTGTGTGTGTTGGGGGTGGGTCGTGTGTGTGTGTGTCGGGGGGGTCGTGTGTGTGTGTGTCGGGGGGGGGTCGTGTGTGTGTGTGTCGGGGGGGGTCGTGTGTGTGTGTGTTGGGGGGGTCGTGTGTGTGTGTGTCGGGGGGGGGTCGTGTGTGTGTGTGTCGGGGGGGGGTCGTGTGTGTGTGTGTTGGGGGTGGGTCGTGTGTGTGTGTGTCGGGGGGGTCGTGTGTGTGTGTGTCGGGGGGGTCGTGTGTGTGTGTGTCGGGGGGGGGTCGTGTGTGTGTGTCGGGGGGGGGTCGTGTGTGTCGGGGGGGGGTCGTGTGTGTGTGTGTTGGGGGGGGGTCGTGTGTGTGTGTGTTGGGGGGGGGTCGTGTGTGTGTGTGTTGGGGGGGGGTCGTGTGTGTGTGTGTTGGGGGGGGGTCGTGTGTGTGTGTGTTGGGGGGGGGTCGTGTGTGTGTGTGTTGGGGGGGGGTCGTGTGTGTGTGTGTTGGGGGTGGGTCGTGTGTGTGTGTGTCGGGGGGGTCGTGTGTGTGTGTGTCGGGGGGGTCGTGTGTGTGTGTGTCGGGGGGGGGTCGTGTGTGTGTGTGTCGGGGGGGGGTCGTGTGTGTGTGTCGGGGGGGGGTCGTGTGTGTGTGTCGGGGGGGGGTCGTGTGTGTCGGGGGGGGGGTCGTGTGTGTTGGGGGTGGGTCGTGTGTGTGTGTGTCGGGGGGTCGTGTGTGTGTGTGTCGGGGGGGGGTCGTGTGTGTGTGTCGGGGGGGGGTCGTGTGTGTCGGGGGGGGGTCGTGTGTGTGTGTGTTGGGGGGGGGTCGGGTGTGTGTGTCGGGGGGTGTCGTGTGTGTGTGTGTCGGGGGGGGTCGTGTGTGTGTGTCGGGGGGGGGTCGTGTGTGTGTGTCGGGGGGGTCGTGTGTGTGTGTCGGGGGGGGGTCGTGTGTGTCGGGGGGGGGTCGTGTGTGTGTGTGTTGGGGGGGGGTCGTGTGTGTGTGTCGGGGGGGTCGTGTGTGTGTGTGTTGGGGGGGGGTCGTGTGTGTGTGTGTTGGGGGGGGGTCGTGTGTGTGTGTGTCGGGGGGGTCGTGTGTGTGTGTGTCGGGGGGGGGTCGTGTGTGTGTGTCGGGGGGGGGTCGTGTGTGTGTGTGTTGGGGGGTGTCGTGTGTGTGTGTCGGGGGGGGTCGTGTGTGTATGTCGGGGGGGGGTCGTGTGTGTGTGTGTGTCGGGGGGGGTCGTGTGTGTATGTCGGGGGGGGGTCGTGTGTGTGTGTGTTGGGGGGGGGTCGTGTGTGTGTGTGTCGGGGGGGTCGTGTGTGTGTGTGTCGGGGGGGTCGTGTGTGTGTGTGTCGGGGGGGTCGTGTGTGTGTGTGTCGGGGGGGTCGTGTGTGTGTGTGTGTTGGGGGGGTCGTGTGTGTGTGTGTGTTGGGGGGGTCGTGTGTGTGTGTGTCGGGGGGGTCGTGTGTGTGTGTGTTGGGGGGGTCGTGTGTGTGTGTGTCGGGGGGGGTCGTGTGTGTGTGTGTTGGGGGGGTCGTGTGTGTGTGTGTCGGGGGGGTCGTGTGTGTGTGTGTCGGGGGGGTCGTGTGTGTGTGTGTTGGGGGGGTCGTGTGTGTGTGTGTTGGGGGGGGTCGTGTGTGTGTGTGTCGGGGGGGGTCGTGTGTGTGTGTGTGTTGGGGGGGTCGTGGGTGTGTGTGTCGGGGGGGGGTCGTGTGTGTGTGTGTCGGGGGGGTCGTGTGTGTGTGTGTTGGGGGGGGTCGTGTGTGTGTGTGTCGGGGGGGGTCGTGTGTGTGTGTGTCGGGGGGGTCGTGTGTGTGTGTGTCGGGGGGGTCGTGTGTGTGTGTGTCGGGGGGGGGTCGTGTGTGTGTGTGTGTTGGGGGGGTCGTGTGTGTGTGTGTTGGGGGGGGTCGTGTGTGTGTGTGTCGGGGGGTCGTGTGTGTGTGTGTTGGGGGGGTCGTGTGTGTGTGTGTTGGGGGGGGGTCGTGTGTGTGTGTGTGTTGGGGGGGTCGTGTGTGTGTTGTTGGGGGGGGGTCGTGTGTGTGTGTGTGTTGGGGGGGTCGTGTGTGTGTGTGTTGGGGGGGGTCGTGTGTGTGTGTGTCGGGGGTGGGTCGTGTGTGTGTGTCGGGGGTGGGTCGTGTGTGTGTGTCGGGGGGGGGTCGTGTGTGTGTGTGTTGGGGGTGGGTCGTGTGTGTGTGTCGGGGGGGGGTCGTGTGTGTGTGTGTCGGGGGGGGTCGTGTGTGTGTGTGTCGGGGGGGGTCGTGTGTGTGTGTGTCGGGGGGGGGTCGTGTGTGTGTGTGTCGGGGGGGGTCGTGTGTGTGTGTGTCGGGGGGGGGTCGTGTGTGTGTGTGTCGGGGGGGGTCGTGTGTGTGTGTGTCGGGGGGGGTCGTGTGTGTGTGTGTGTCGGGGGGGTCGTGTGTGTGTGTGTCGGGGGGGGGTCGTGTGTGTGTGTGTCGGGGGGGGGGTCGTGTGTGTGTGTGTGTCGGGGGGTGTCGTGTGTGTGTGTGTCGGGGGGGGGTCGTGTGTGTGTGTGTCGGGGGGGTCGTGTGTGTGTGTGTCGGGGGGGGGTCGTGTGTGTGTGTCGGGGGGGGGTCGTGTGTGTCGGGGGGGGTCGTGTGTGTGTGTGTTGGGGGGGGGTCGGGTGTGTGTGTCGGGGGGTGGTCGTGTGTGTGTGTCGGGGGGGGGTCGTGTGTGTGTGTCGGGGGGGGTCGTGTGTGTGTGTCGGGGGGGGGTCGTGTGTGTGTGTCGGGGGGGGTCGTGTGTGTGTGTGTGGGGGGGGTCGTGTGTGTGTGTGTCGGGGGGGGGTCGTGTGTGTGTGTGTTGGGGGTGGGTCGTGTGTGTGTGTGTCGGGGGGGGTGTGTGTGTGTGTGTGTCGGGGGGGGTCGTGTGTGTGTGTCGGGGGGGGGTCGTGTGTGTCGGGGGGGGGTCGTGTGTGTGTGTGTTGGGGGGGGGTCGGGTGTGTGTGTCGGGGGGTGTCGTGTGTGTGTGTCGGGGGGGGTCGTGTGTGTGTGTCGGGGGGGTCGTGTGTGTGTGTCGGGGGGGGGTCGTGTGTGTGTGTCGGGGGGGTCGTGTGTGTGTGTGTTGGGGGGGGGTCGTGTGTGTGTGTGTTGGGGGGGGGTCGTGTGTGTGTGTGTTGGGGGGGGGTCGTGTGTGTGTGTCGGGGGGGTCGTGTGTGTGTGTGTTGGGGGGGGGTCGTGTGTGTGTGTGTCGGGGGGGTCGTGTGTGTGTGTCGGGGGGGGTCGTGTGTGTGTGTGTCGGGGGGGGGTCGTGTGTGTGTGTGTTGGGGGGGGGTCGTGTGTGTGTGTGTCGGGGGGGGTCGTGTGTGTGTGTGTCGGGGGGGGTCGTGTGTGTGTGTGTTGGGGGGGGGTCGTGTGTGTGTGTGTTGGGGGTGGGTCGTGTGTGTGTGTGTCGGGGGGGGTCGTGTGTGTGTGTGTCGGGGGGGGGTCGTGTGTGTGTGTGTTGGGGGGGGGGTCGTGTGTGTGTGTGTTGGGGGGGGGTCGTGTGTGTGTGTGTTGGGGGGGGGTCGTGTGTGTGTGTGTTTGGGGGTGGGTCGTGTGTGTGTGTGTTGGGGGGGGTCGTGTGTGTGTGTGTGTCGGGGGGGTCGTGTGTGTGTGTGTGTCGGGGGGGGGTCGTGTGTGTGTGTGTCGGGGGGGGGTCGTGTGTGTGTGTGTTGGGGGGGGTCGTGTGTGTGTGTGTCGGGGGGGGGTCGTGTGTGTGTGTGTCGGGGGGGGGTCGTGTGTGTGTGTGTTGGGGGTGGGTCGTGTGTGTGTGTGTCGGGGGGGTCGTGTGTGTGTGTGTCGGGGGGGGTCGTGTGTGTGTGTGTCGGGGGGGGGTCGTGTGTGTGTGTCGGGGGGGGGTCGTGTGTGTCGGGGGGGGGTCGTGTGTGTGTGTGTTGGGGGGGGGGTCGTGTGTGTGTGTGTCGGGGGGGTCGTGTGTGTGTGTGTTGGGGGGGGGTCGTGTGTGTGTGTGTTGGGGGGGGGTCGTGTGTGTGTGTGTTGGGGGGGGGTCGTGTGTGTGTGTGTTGGGGGGGCGTCGTGTGTGTGTGTGTTGGGGGTGGGTCGTGTGTGTGTGTGCGGGGGGGTCGTGTGTGTGTGTGTCGGGGGGGTCGTGTGTGTGTGTGTTGGGGGGGGGTCGTGTGTGTGTGTGTCGGGGGGGGGTCGTGTGTGTGTGTCGGGGGGGGTCGTGTGTGTCGGGGGGGGGTCGTGTGTGTTGGGGGTGGGTCGTGTGTGTGTGTGTTGGGGGGGGTCGGGTGTGTGTGTCGGGGGGTGTCGTGTGTGTGTGTGTGTTGGGGGGGGGTCGTGTGTGTGTGTGTTGGGGGGGGGTCGTGTGTGTGTGTGTCGGGGGGTGTCGTGTGTGTGTGTGTCGGGGGGTGTCGTGTGTGTGTGTGTCGGGGGGTGTCGTGTGTGTGTGTGTTGGGGGGGGGTCGGTGTGTGTGTGTGTTGGGGGGGGGTTGTGTGTGTGTGTGTTGGGGGGGGTCGTGTGTGTGTGTGTTGGGGGGGGGTCGTGTGTGTGTGTGTCGGGGGGGGGTCGTGTGTGTGTGTCGGGGGGGGGTCGTGTGTGTCGGGGGGGGGTCGTGTGTGTGTGTGTTGGGGGGGGGTCGGGTGTGTGTGTCGGGGGGTGTCGTGTGTGTGTGTGTCGGGGGGGGTCGTGTGTGTGTGTCGGGGGGGGGTCGTGTGTGTGTGTCGGGGGGGTCGTGTGTGTGTGTCGGGGGGGGGTCGTGTGTGTCGGGGGGGGGTCGTGTGTGTGTGTGTTGGGGGGGGGTCGTGTGTGTGTGTGTTGGGGGGGGGTCGTGTGTGTGTGTGTCGGGGGGGGGTCGTGTGTGTGTGTGTTGGGGGGAGTCGTGTGTGTGTGTGTCGGGGGGGTCGTGTGTGTGTGTGTCGGGGGGGGGTCGTGTGTGTGTGTCGGGGGGGGGTCGTGTGTGTCGGGGGGGGGTCGTGTGTGTGTGTGTTGGGGGGGGGTCGGGTGTGTGTGTCGGGGGGTGTCGTGTGTGTGTGTCGGGGGTGTCGTGTGTGTGTCGGGGGGGTCGTGTGTGTGTGTGTTGGGGGGGGTCGTGTGTGTGTGTGTTGGGGGGGGTCGTGTGTGTGTGTGTTGGGGGGGTCGTGTGTGTGTGTATGTCGGGGGGGGGTCGTGTGTGTGTGTGTGGTCGGGGGGTGTCGTGTGTGTGTCGGGGGGGTCGTGTGTGTGTGTGTTGGGGGGGGTCGTGTGTGTTGGGGGGAGTCGTGTGTGTGTGTGTCGGGGGGGTCGTGTGTGTGTGTGTTGGGGGGGGTCGTGTGTGTTGGGGGGAGTCGTGTGTGTGTGTGTTGGGGGGGGTCGTGTGTGTGTGTGTGTTGGGGGGGGGTCGTGTGTGTGTGTGTTGGGGGGGTCGTGTGTGTGTGTGTTGGGGGGAGTCGTGTGTGTGTGTGTCGGGGGGGTCGTGTGTGTGTGTGTGTTGGGGGGGGGTCGTGTGTGTGTGTGTGTTGGGGGGGGGTCGTGTGTGTGTGTGTTGGGGGGGGGTCGTGTGTGTGTGTGTGTTGGGGGGGGGTCGTGTGTGTGTGTGTGTTGGGGGGGGGTCGTGTGTGTGTGTGTTGGGGGGGGGTCGTGTGTGTGTGTGTGTTGGGGGGGGGTCGTGTGTGTGTGTGTTGGGGGGGGGTCGTGTGTGTGTGTGTCGGGGGGGTCGTGTGTGTGTGTGTGTTGGGGGGGGTCGTGTGTGTGTGTGTTGGGGGGGGGTCGTGTGTGTGTGTGTGTTGGGGGGGGGTCGTGTGTGTGTGTGTGTTGGGGGGGGGTCGTGTGTGTGTGTGTTGGGGGGGGTCGTGTGTGTGTGTGTCGGGGGGGTCGTGTGTGTGTGTGTCGGGGGGGTCGTGTGTGTGTGTGTTGGGGGGGGTCGTGTGTGTGTGTCGGGGGGTGTCGTGTGTGTGTGTCGGGGGGGGGTCGTGTGTGTGTGTGTCGGGGGGGGGTCGTGTGTGTGTGTGTTGGGGGGGGTCGTGTGTGTGTGTGTCGGGGGGGGGTCGTGTGTGTGTGTGTTGGGGGGGGGTCGTGTGTGTGTGTCGGGGGGTGTCGTGTGTGTGTGTCGGGGGGGGGTCGTGTGTGTGTGTGTTGGGGGGGTCGTGTGTGTGTGTGTTGGGGGGGGGTCGTGTGTGTGTGTGTGTGTCGGGGGTGTCGTGTGTGTGTGTCGGGGGGGGGTCGTGTGTGTGTGTGTCGGGGGGGGGTCGTGTGTGTGAGTGTGTCGGGGGGGTGTCGTGTGTGTGTGTCGGGGGGGGGTCGTGTGTGTGTGTGTGTCGGGGGGTGTCGTGTGTGTGTGTGTTGGGGGGGGTCGTGTGTGTGTGTGTCGGGGGGGTCGTGTGTGTGTGTGTCGGGGGGGTCGTGTGTGTGTGTGTTGGGGGGGTCGTGTGTGTGTGTGTTGGGGGGGGGTCGTGTGTGTGTGTGTTGGGGGGGGGTCGTGTGTGTGTGTGTCGGGGGGGTCGTGTGTGTGTGTGTCGGGGGGGTCGTGTGTGTGTGTGTGGGGGGGTCGTGTGTGTGTGTGTCGGGGGGGTCGTGTGTGTGTGTCGGGGGGGGTCGTGTGTGTGTGTGTCGGGGGGGTCGTGTGTGTGTGTGTTGGGGGGGTCGTGTGTGTGTGTGTCGGGGGGGTCGTGTGTGTGTGTGTTGGGGGGGGGTCGTGTGTGTGTCGGGGGGGTCGTGTGTGTGTGTGTTGGGGGGGGTCGTGTGTGTGTGTGTTGGGGGGGTCGTGTGTGTGTGTGTTGGGGGGGGTCGTGTGTGTGTGTGTCGGGGGGGTCGTGTGTGTGTGTGTCGGGGGGGTCGTGTGTGTGTGTGTTGGGGGGGGTCGTGTGTGTGTGTGTCGGGGGGGTCGTGTGTGTGTGTGTCGGGGGGGTCGTGTGTGTGTGTGTCGGGGGGGTCGTGTGTGTGTCGGGGGGGTCGTGTGTGTGTGTGTCGGGGGGGTCGTGTGTGTGTGTGTCGGGGGGGTCGTGTGTGTGTGTGTTGGGGGGGTCGTGTGTGTGTGTGTGTCGGGGGGGTCGTGTGTGTGTGTCGGGGGGGGTCGTGTGTGTGTGTCGGGGGGTCGTGTGTGTGTGTGTTGGGGGGGGTCGTGTGTGTGTGTGTCGGGGGGGGTCTGTGTGTGTGTGTGTCGGGGGGGTCGTGTGTGTGTGTGTCGGGGGGGGGGTCGTGTGTGTGTGTGTCGGGGGGGGGTCGTGTGTGTGTGTGTGTCGGGGGTGTCGTGTGTGTGTGTGTCGGGGGGGGTCGTGTGTGTGTGTGTCGGGGGGGTCGTGTGTGTGTGTGTCGGGGGGGGGTCGTGTGTGTGTGTCGGGGGGGGTCGTGTGTGTCGGGGGGGGGTCGTGTGTGTGTGTGTTGGGGGGGTCGGGTGTGTGTGTCGGGGGGTGTCGTGTGTGTGTGTCGGGGGGGTCGTGTGTGTGTGTCGGGGGGGGTCGTGTGTGTGTGTCGGGGGGGGGTCGTGTGTGTGTGTCGGGGGGGTCGTGTGTGTGTGTGTTGGGGGGGGGTCGTGTGTGTGTGTGTCGGGGGGGGGTCGTGTGTGTGTGTGTTGGGGGTGGGTCGTGTGTGTGTGTGTCGGGGGGGGGTCGTGTGTGTGTGTGTGTGTCGGGGGGGGTCGTGTGTGTGTGTCGGGGGGGGGTCGTGTGTGTCGGGGGGGGGTCGTGTGTGTGTGTGTTGGGGGGGGGTCGGGTGTGTGTGTCGGGGGTGTCGTGTGTGTGTGTCGGGGGGGGTCGTGTGTGTGTGTCGGGGGGGTCGTGTGTGTGTGTCGGGGGGGGGTCGTGTGTGTGGTGTCGGGGGGGTCGTGTGTGTGTGTGTTGGGGGGGGGTCGTGTGTGTGTGTGTTGGGGGGGGGTCGTGTGTGTGTGTGTGGGGGGGGTCGTGTGTGTGTGTGTCGGGGGGGTCGTGTGTGTGTGTGTTGGGGGGGTCGGTGTGTGTGTCGGGGGGGTCGTGTGTGTGTGTCGGGGGGGGTCGTGTGTGTGTGTGTCGGGGGGGGTCGTGTGTGTGTGTGTTTGGGGGGGGTCGTGTGTGTGTGTGTCGGGGGGGGGTCGTGTGTGTGTGTGTCGGGGGGGGGGGGT
>NW_027591870.1:0-71219 GCF_964213995.1 Mustelus asterias | reverse complement strand
GCATCCATTGCACCTTGAACCGCACCCTGAGCAGCTCCAACAACACCCTAGACAGCACCTACCGCACCCTGAACACCACCCACTGCACTCTGACCAGCACCCACCGCGCCCTGAACATCACCCACAGCACCCTGAACATCACCCACTGTATCCTGAGCAGCACCCACTGCACCCTGAACATCACCCACAGCACCCTGAGCAGCACCCACCGCGCCCTGAACATCACCCACAGCACCCTGAGCAGCACCCACCGCGCCCTGAACATCACCCACCGCACCCTGAACATCACCCACTGCACCCTGAACACCACCCACCGCACCCTGAACATCACCCACAGCACCCTGAGCAGCACCCACCGCACCCTGAACAGCACCCACTGCACCTTGAACATCACCCACTTACCCTGAGCAGCTCCAACAATACCCTGGCCCGCACCCACTTCACTCTGAACATCACCCACTGCATCCTGGCCCGCACCCACTGCACCCTGAACATCACCCACCGCACCCTGAACATCACCCACCACACCCTGAACATCACCCACCGCACCCTGAACAGCACCCACTGCACCTTGAACATCACCCACTTACCCTGAGCAGCTCCAACAATACCCTGGCCCGCACCCACTTCACTCTGAACATCACCCACTGCACCCTGAGCAGTATCCACTTCACCCTGAACATCACCCACTGCTCCCTGAACAGTACCCACTGCACCCTGAGCAGCACCCACTTCACCCTGAACATCACCCACTGCTCCCTGAACATCACCCATTGCACCCTGACCAGCACCCACTGCACCTTGAGCATCACCCACTGCTCCCTGAACTGCATCCACTGCACCCTGAACAACACCCACTCCACCTGAGGATCACCCACTGCACCCTGAGCATCAACAGCAGGAAAATGCTGGGATTTATTATGAAGGAATTGCTTTTAGAAAAGCATATTATTATTAGAGCAATTAAAGTCAACATGGTTTTATGAAAAAGAAATCCTATTTGACAAACTTATCATTTTTTTTGAGGATCTAACTAGTAGGGTAGAAAAATGGGAGCCAGTAGATGTAATATACCTGGATTTCTAAAACTCATAAAGTGCCACACAAAAGGTTAATACAGTTAAAGGGCACTTGGAGCAGGGATGATATTGTGCATAGATAGAGAATTGGTTAATGGAACGGATGCAGAGCAGGATAAATGGGGCAATGTCAAGTTGACAGGCTGTAACTAGTGCTGCGTCCTCAGTTATTTACAACCTATATTAATGACTCAGACACAGAGATAGAGAGTAATGTATCTATGTTTGTAAAAACTCTAGCAATGAGAGAGGCTGCAAAGAGATATATGGAGTTTGAGTGTGCAACAAGTTGGCAGATGGAGTATAAAGTGTGAGATTATTCACTTTGATCATAAGAATGGAAAAGCAGAATATTTTATAAAGGTGTTAAACTTGTTGTGATGTTATTGTACCTTTAAGAAATGTTTTTTTTTTAAATCATGTTCTCTGCAGCTCTCCCATCCTCAGTTGATGTCATTGTTGCCGAGTTGGCTGGAGAAGTCCTTTTATTGCTCCTTAAGTGGCTTAAATGGGGTTTGTTTATTTTTACTTTGGGATCTTTTATGACCCTGCATTGTTAAGAGGAAGACCGGTGGCAGGTCATGTGCTTTGGACAGTTTTTTTTCTTCATAATGAATTCAGGGTTTCATTTTCTGTTTTGGCTGGCTGCAGTTTAGTTTTAGAAGGGACATCAAGCTGAAAAGAAGTCCTTCTCTTTCTCCCTGTTTTTGTTTTGGGAATTGAACCCGGGTTCCTGGCGCTGTGAGGCAGCAGTGCTAACCATTGTGCCACCATGCCGCCCCCTGAAAGGAGGCGTTGTGATTAGCACATGAGGTATCAGTAGGATGTCATTTGGGAGTAAGGAAAACTCTAGCTAAAATACAAAAAACATTTTTATTGGCCTGGACTGCATAAAGATGTGGTTAAATTTTGTTGGTCATGTCACACATGTCAAGTGATAGGGAAACCTCAAGTGGTGATACAACCAGCACCCTTAATGCCTATTCCAGCATTTGAGGAACCTTTTACAAGAGTCTTAATTGACTGCATAGGACCCCTCCCTAAAACAAAAAGTGAGAATCAGTATCTTTTGACTATAATGATTTCCAGAGGCCATTCCATTACGTATTATTAATACGTAATATTACAGCTAAAAGGATTGTAGAGGAGTTACTTAAATTTTTACTAGATATGGACTACCCCCAGAAATACAGTCAGATCAGGGACCAAATTTTACCTTAAAGTTATTCAAGGAGGTTATGGATATTTTAGGAATAAAACAATTTAAATCAACTGCATACCATCCAGAATCACAGGGAACATTAGAACGGTGGCATCAAACTTTAAAGACCATGTTGAAGGTTTATAGATTATTTAGAGGATTGGGATAAAGGAATTCTATTTGTACTATTTGCAATTAGGGATGCACCGAATGAGTCAACCAAATTCAGTCCATTTGAATTGATTTTTGGTCATGAAGTAATGGGACCACTGAAATTGATTAAGGGGAAATTGGTGAGTCTGTTCTGAGACTACTTTATTGGACTCTGTCAAATTTTAGGGGAAGGTTGAATAAAGCAGGTGGATTGGCTAGACAACATTTAAAAGTGGCACAGCATGTGATGAAACAGGAAGCGGATAAGAAATCAAAAATTTGTAGTTTTGCTAGTGGGGATAAAGTGTTAGTATTACTATCAGTGGTAGGTGAACCTTTAAAAGCAAGGTTTAGTGGGCCTAAATCATTCCTAGTAGATCTCTCCCTCAGTCGATGTCACTGCTGGGTTTATATGATCTCCCAGTGATAATTCCCAGTAGATCTCTTGCTCAGTTGATGTATCACTTGGGTTAATATGATCTCCCAGTGATCCCTTCCTCAGTCAGTGTCTCTGCTTGGTTAATATGCTCTCCCAGTGATCATTCCCAGTAGGTCTCTCAGTCAATGTCTCAGGTGGGTTAATATATCTCAGGGGTCATTCCCAGTAGATCTCCCAGTCAATGTGTCTTCTCTGGGTTAATATGATCTGATGTGGAGATGCCGGCGTTGGACTGGGGTAAACACAGTAAGAAGTTTAACAACACCAGGTTAAAGTCCAACAGGTTTATTTGGTAGCAAAAGCCACACAAGCTTTCGAGGCTCTGAGCCCCTTCTTCAGGTGAGTGGGAATTCTGTTCACAAACAGAACTTATAAGACACAGACTCAATTTACATGAATAATGGTTGGAATGCGAATACTTACAACTAATCCAGTCTTTAAGAAACAAAACAATGGGAGTGGAGAGAGCATCAAGACAGGTTAAAAAGATGTGTATTGTCTCCAGACAAGACAGCCAGTGAAACTCTGCAGGTCCACGCAACTGTGGGAGTTACAAATAGTGTGACATAAATTCTGATTCTAGGATCGCATGATAAAGACTCAGGAGGAGGTTCCGCACACACAAGGACGGCCTCAACCGGGATATTGGGTTTATGTCACACTATTTCACATAAATATTTCTGCTTTTTTCCTCCTGAGTCTTTATCATGCGATCCTAGAATCAGAATTTATGTCACACTATTTGTAACTCCCACAGTTGCGTGGACCTGCAGAGTTTCACTGGCTGTCTTGTCTGGAGACAATACACATCTTTTTAACCTGTCTTGATGCTCTCTCCACTCCCATTGTTTTGTTTCTTAAAGACTGGATTAGTTGTAAGTATTCGCATTCCAACCATTATTCATGTAAATTGAGTCTGTGTCTTATAAGTTCTGTTTGTGAACAGAATTCCCACTCACCTGAAGAAGGGGCTCAGAGCCTCGAAAGCTTGTGTGGCTTTTGCTACCAAATAAACCTGTTGGACTTTAACCTGGTGTTGTTAAACTTCTTACTGTTAATATGATCTCTCAGTGATCATTCCCAATAGATCCATCAGTCACTGTCTATGGCGGGTCAATATGATTTCCCAGTGATCATTCCCAGTAGATCTCTCAGTCAATGCATTTGCTGGGTTAATATGATCTCTAAGTGATCTTTACCAGTAGATCTCTCAGTCACCCTATCTCCAGTGGGTTAATATGATCCCCTCGTGATCTTTCCCAGAAGACCTCTCAGTCGATGTTTCTGGTGGGTTAATATGACCTCGCAGTGGTCATTCCCAGTAGGTCTCTCAGTCACGGTCTCTGCTGGGTTAATATGATCTCCAGTGATCATGCCCAGTAGATCTCTCAGTCAGTGTCTCTGCTGGGTTAATATGATCTCCCAGTAAACATTCCCAGTAGATCTCTCAGTGATCATTCCCAATATATCTCTCTGTCTCTGCTGGGTTAATGTGATTTCCCAGTGATCTTTAGCAGTAGATCTCTCAGTGTCTCTTCAGTGGGTTAATAGATCTCTCAGTGATCATTCCCAGTAGATCTCTCTGTCTCTGCTGGGTTACACCTGGGCAGGATCGGGACTGATGTCTTGGTGGGGGGGGGACTTGCTAGAGTGGTTGGGGAGGGTTTAAACTAATATGGCAGGGGGATGGGAACCTTTGCAAGTATTCAGAGCAGAGGGAATTAAGAACAAGAGGAAAAGACAGTAAGGAAAATAAGGAAAGTGATAAACAAAGAAATCAAGGGCCAGAGTCAGAGAAAGGCCGAGTGAAAAGAAAGTAGAAAAAGGAAAAGAAATGTTAAAAGTGCCCACCTTGTACCTGAATGCTTGGAACATTCAAAACAAAATGGATTAATTACTTGCACAGATAGATGTAAAGGAGTATGATATAGTTGGCATTACGGAGACGTGGCTCCAAGGTGACCAAGGATGGGAACTAACGATTGAGGGCTATTCAGTGTTTAGGAAGGACAGACGGTAGGAAAAGGTGGTGGAGTTGCATTGTTGATTAAAGATGATATTGATACGATATCGAGGAAAGATATTAGCATAGATGATGTGGAATCTGTACGAGTGGAGTTAAGGAACAACAAGGGGCAAAAATCATTGGTGGGGGTGGTATACAGACTACCAAACTGTAGTGGTATTGTTGGAAATAGCACTAGACAGGAAATCAGAGATGCAAGTGTTAAAGGAACATCTCTGATTATGGGCGACTTTCATCTGCATATAGATTGGGAGAGTCAAATTAGTCACAGCACAATAGAGGAGGAATTTCTGGAGCGCATACCGGATGGTTTTCTGGAGCAATATGTTGAGGAACTAACAAGGGAGCAGACCATCTTGGACTGGGTGTTGTGCAATGAGAAAGGATTAGTTGGCAATTTAGTTGTGAGAGAATCCTTGGGGACGAGTGACCATAATATGGTAAAATTCTTTGGCAAGGTGGATAGTGATGTAGTTGATTCTGAGACCCGGGTCCTGAACTTCAATAAAGGTAACTATGATGGTATGAGGCATGAATTGGCCATGATGGACTGGGAAACATTATTGAAAGAAAAGACAGTGGACAGGCAAGGGCAGGCATTTAAAAAACGAATAAGTGAACTCCGGAAGTTGTTTCCTCCTGTTTGGCGCAAGAGTGTTAAGGGAATTGTGGCCAAACCATGGCTTACAAGGGAAATTAGAGATAGTATCAGATTCAAGAAGTATACAAATTGGCAAGAAAAAGCAATAAGCCTGAGGATTGGGAGCAGCTTAAAATTCAGCAAAGGAGGACCAAAGGATTGAATAAGAAAGTAAGCTGGCAGGGAACATAAAAACTGACTGTAAAAGTTTCTATACAAATGTAATGAGAAACAGAATGACAAAAATGAATGTAGGCCCCTTACAGTCAAAAACAGGAGAATTCACAATGGGGAATAAAGAAATGGCTGAGGAATTAAATTTGTACTTTGCTTCAGTCTTCACAAAGGAAGACATGAATAATGTACCAGAAGTGCTAACAGAAACATGTTTTAGTGAGGAGCTGAAGGAAATCAGCATTAGTAGAGAAATGGTTTTGGGGAAATTGATGGGATTAAAGATGGATAAATCTCCAGGTCCTGATAATCTTCATCCCAGAGTACTTAAGGAAGTGGCCCTGGAAATAGTAGATCCATTAGTGGATATTTTCCAAAATTCTTTGGACTCTGGAATAGTTCCTACAGATTGGAAGGTAGCTAATGTAAGCTCGCTATTCAAAAAGGGAGGCATAGAGAAAACAGGGAACTATAGACCAGTGAGCCTAACGTTGGTACTGGGGAAGTTGCTAGAGTCTATTATCAAGGACTTCATAACTCGGCATTTGGAAGGCAGTGGTATAAAGTCAGCATGGATTTACAAAAGAGAAATCATGCTTGATGAATCTATTGGAATTCTTTGAGGATGTAACTAATATAGTTAACCAAGGAGAACCAGTGGATGTGGTTTATTTAGACTTTCAGAAGACTTTTGACAAGGTCTCACATAACAGACTACAATGTAAAGTTAAAACACATGGGATTGCGGGTAATGTCTTGAGAAAGCTAGTTAGCAGATAGGAAGCAAAGAATTGGCATAAATGAGTCTTTTTCTGATTGACAGTCAGTCACTCGTGGGGTTCCACAGGGATCTGTGCTAGGACCCCAACTGTTCACGTTATATATTAATGATTTGGATAAGGGAACTGAATGTATTATCTCCAAATTTGCAAATGATATAAAGTTGGGTGGGAGGGTGAGCTGTGAGGAGGATGCAGAGATGCTTCAGCGTGGTTTGGAGTGTCTGGGCATGTGCATGGCATGTGGATAAATGTGAGGCATCCACTTTGGTAGAAATAATAGGAAGACAGATTAATACTTGAATGGTATAAATTGAGAGAGGTGGATACTCAATACCTTGGAGTCCTCGTGCATCAGTCGCTGAAAGTAAGTGCGCAGGTACAGCAGGCTGTAAAGAAGGCAAATGGTACGTTCGCCTTCATAGTGAGAGGATTTGAGTTTATATGGATGCTTTGCTGCAATTGTATAAGGCATTCGTGGGCCACATCTGGAATATTGTGTGCAGTTTTGGTGTCCTTATCTGAGGAAGGATGACCTTACTATAGAGAGAAGTACAGTGAAGGTTTACCAGGCTGATTCCTGGGATGGTAGGTCAGTCATATGAGGAGAGACTAAATCGGCTAGGGTTATATTCATTGGAGTTTAGAAGAGTGAGAGGAGACCTCGTAGAAACTTATAAAATTCCAACAGGGTTAGACAGGGTAGATTCAGAAAGAATGTTCCCGATGGTGGGGGAGTCCAGAACTGGGGGTCATAGTTTAAGGATAAGGGGTAAACCTTTTGGAACTGAGGTGAGGAGAAACCTCTTCACCCAGAGAGTGGTGAATGTGTGGAATTCACTACCACAGAATGTAGTTGAGGCCAAAACATTGTCTGATTTCAAGAAGAAATTAGGTATAGTTCTTGGGGCTAAAGGGATCAAGGGATATGGGGGGCAGGGGGGATCAGGATATTGAATTTGATGATCAGCCATGATCAAAATGATGTGGAGATGCTGGCGTTGGACTGGGGTGGGCACAGTAAGAAGTCTCACAACACCAGGTTAAAGTCCAACAGGTTTATTTGGTATTACAAGCTTTCGGAGCACTCCTCTTTCATCAGGTGAGTCGCTCATCTGATGAAGGGGCAACGCTCTGAAAGCTTTTGCTACCAAATAAACCTGTTGGACTTTAACCTGGTGTTATGAGACTTCTTACTATGATCAAAATGAATGGTGGAGCAGGCTCGAAGGGCCGAATGGCCTTCTCCTCCTTCTAGTTTCCATGTTTCTATGTCTCTGCTGGGTTAATGTGATCTCTCAGTGATCATTCCCAGTAGATCTCTGTCAGTGTCTCTTCAGTGGGTTAATAGATCACTCAGTGATCATTGCAAGTAGATCTCTCAGTCAGTGTCTCTTCAGTGGGTTAATAGATCTCTCAGTGATCATTCCCAATAGATCTCTCAGTCAGTGTCTTTTCAGTGGGTTAATAGATCTCTCAGTGGTCATTCCCAGTAGATCTCTCAGTCAGTGTCTTTTCAGTGGGTTAATAGATCTCTCAGTGATCATTCCCAGTAGATCTCTCTCTCTGGATGTTGCTGTGAGGTGCACCCCGGAAGGTGCCATTCGGTGTCAGTGGGAGGGGTGCGGCCGCCGGCGCCGTCTCCCCCCCCCGCGCTGCTGACGGCGATGGTCTCTGCCAGTGACCTGTCACCCCGGCCTGACGTCAGCGAGGCCGCCGGGCTGAGCGCCATCTTCTCCCATGGAAGAGCAGCGAAGGGGTGGCAGGGTCAGTGTCCGCAGCTCACAGCCAGGCCTCACACTCTGCACAACATGGCCAACGTATCCTATCACATCTCCAACCTGCTGGAGAAGATGACATCCAGTGACAAGGACTTCAGGTAAACAGCCAGAGACACTGCCTGCTGCTTTAAGCACGGATTGTCCTGTCCCTGCCCACTAGAAATACCACAAATCCCACCTCAAACTCAACTCCCCCTGGCTGTATTTCTCAACACTCGCGGCTTTGTGTGTGTGTGGATTGTACTTTGCTGTGCCAGTGCTCTGGGAAGGTGGCTGCTTTGTGCATGTCTAACATTGCATCCTCCTCAACTTTACACAAAACATCATTTGGGGTGTTCCTTCTGTCGGCACCATGCTGCATTTCGCAAAGTGGAGTGCGAAACTTATGACCAGCTCGTTGTTGCAGCCTACAGCTATGTACAGGACTGTTTATATCATAATTTCACGCCACTGAACTCTGAATCCGTTCAATTTAGCGACACTGGGTTGGTGTTCACGTGGGGTGTGTTCACGTTATGGTTCACAATGTGTATGAGACACCAAGGGCCTTCTCCTAAAATGCATCCTCTGCAGAAGTGAGTTCGTGAGCTGTTGTACATGTTATGCAGTGTTATCTTTGTGTTTGAGTGTCTCTGCCAAGCATTGGTGCAGAGAAAGAGAAACAGTCATTGATATTAATTGATTGTTTTAAAAGTTGAAAGTAATGTTTATTTATTAGTGTCACAAGTAGGCTTATGTTAACACTGCAATGAAGTAACTGAAAATCCCCTAGTCGCCACATTCCGGCGCCTGTTCAGGTACACGGAGAATTTTAGCACAGCCAATACACCTAACCAGCATGTCCTTTTGACTGTGGAAGGAGCACCCGCAGGAAACCCACTGATGGCTCAGCATTATCGGTCCAGGATCTATAATTTGCAATCAACTAAAGGAGCTATCCAGCACCAATTTGTAAGTGGCTGAATTAAGGCTTTTGTAGGCAAAAGGAACCAAAAATGTCCACAAGGCTGCACGAAGGTTTTGAACTCTTGTGATTCTTGAATAGAATGGGTGGCATGGTGGCACAGTGGTTAGCACTGCTGCCTCACAGCGCCAGCGACCTGGGTTTGATTACTGCCATGGGTCACTGTGGAGTTTACACATTCTGTCCGTGTCTGTGTGGGTTTCCTCCGGGTGCTCCAGTTTCCTCCCACAGTCCAAAGCTGTGCGGGTTAGTTGCATTGGCCATGTTAAATTGCCCCTTAGTGACCTGGAATGCGTAGGTTAGAGGGATTAGTGGGGTAAATATGTGGGGATAAGGCCCACGTGGGATTGTTGTCGGTGCAAACCCGATAGGCTGAATGGCGTCCTTTTACACTGCAGGGTTTCTGATTTCTAAATGCCACATTTTCTCCTTTCCCTGCCTTTTAAGAGTTTTGGCAGGATTTTCTTTAAAATATCTGCATTTTTTTTCTAATTGTTTATAACTTTACTTGAAATTGAGCCTTAAAACAAAGAACTTTTATTTCTGTGAAGAAAGAATGAACTTTCATTTATTTGATGCCTTTCACAGCCACAGTACATCCCAAAACACTTTGCCAGCAATGAAATGCTAGTAATGTAGGAAATGCAGTAGCCAATTTGCACTCAACAGGCTACCACAAATAGCAGTGAAATAATCATCATTTGTTTGTGATGATTGATAATACTGGTCAGGGTGCTGGAAGAACTTTCCCACTCTTTGAAATAGTATCAGGAAATTTTTTGCTACTACCTGTGAGGCAGGGTTTTGGTTTAACATCTCCTCCGATAGATGTCGCCTGTGACTACACACTGGCATTTGGGAACCCATAACCATTTTGCTCAGAGACAGATAAAGCCTTAATATCTCTCTAACAGAATCCCAAAGTGCTTCCTGGGCAGTTCATTTTCCGAGGACACAGAGGTGACTGTAGGCTGGTCTGGCAGCCAACTGTCTCACTGAGCAATCATTCAAAACTTTTATATCACCTGAGAGTGCTGTACAAACTTATCAGACATCTCATCTGCTGAGTGCAGTAGTGAAGTGCTGCTTGTGGACACGTTTGATCCCTTTTGCCTACAAAAGCCTTATTTTGGCCACTTACAAATTGGTAATCTAGAGGGCGAGACTAATAAGCCAGTTTATAAAATTTGGAAATAAAAAGTTGGTACAGTATAAGTAAATGACCATGAAGCTTTTGGACTGTTGCTTTAAAAAAAATAAACCCAACTGGTTCATTCATGTTCTTTAGAGAATTAAACCCAAGGTCTTGACCTACATGTGACTCCAGCACCACTTTGAGATGCGTCACCCCTAACTGGCCTCTGAAATGGCCCAGCAATACACTGAAGGCATGTCAAATTGAAGTTCAGGGAAAGTAGAAATGGGTAGAAAAATTCTGGCATTGCCAATGACACTCGGGCCCCGAGAATATTTTTTTTTAAATTGCGACTTGCCAACTGTTGCAACCAGTTGTGTAAATACACAAATGCTGGAATTAAACTTACAGCTGGTTTTATTGAGATTGTATGAAGGTAAGCATGGGACAGCAATGCACTTTAGGCCACTGTCTCTTGACCTTGCCTCTAAATCCAAAGAGCCAAGTTGTAATATGAGCAAGCTCTTGACTGCCGACATAGGGTTCCCTGCCTTTAATGGTACTCGAGCGTAAATAACCCATCCT
This sequence comes from Mustelus asterias, assembly GCF_964213995.1. NCBI lineage: Eukaryota > Metazoa > Chordata > Chondrichthyes > Carcharhiniformes > Triakidae > Mustelus > Mustelus asterias. Next base: position 60,263 of record NW_027591870.1, on the reverse strand, counting down.
TCACATCACAGGTAACAGTGCAGGGTCACCTTTTTCATGAATCTCCCAATTAGATACCCTCTTATGGCATGCTGAATACACCGAGTCGGTTAATTGTGTTGATGTGCTTGTACTTTGACATACAATTGCATTAGGGTACAAGCACACTGATCAATAAACCCACCACAACATCAGGATTGATGTCTGCCTGTTACAGTGGTGTGATTTTTGCCAACACCCCTCTCTCCCAACTGATAGGTTGAATAGGTGATAAATTTGTAACAAGCAAGGGTATGATTTCAGACTGCTGCCATGTAGTAAAATGTTATAAAACCATGAGTCTTGAGCTCTGAGGCCTAGTGTTGTAAGAAGTCTCACAACACCAGGTTAAAGTCCAACAGGTTTATTTGGTACCAAACGCCACTAGCTTTTGGAGCGCTGCTCCTTCGTCAGGTGAGTGGGAGTTCTGTTCACAAACAGGGGATATAAAGACACAAACTCAATTTACAGAATAATGATTGGAATGCGAGTCTTTACAGCTAATCAAGTCTTAAAGGTGCAGACAATGTGAGTGGAGAGAGCATTAAGCACAGGTTAAAGAGATGTGTATTGTCTCCAGACAGGACAGTTAGTGAGATTTTGCAAGTCCAGGCAAGTCGTGGGGGTTACAGATAGTGTGACATGAACCCAAGATCCTGGTTGAGGCCGTCCTCGTGTGTGGAACTTGGCTATCAGTCTCCGCTCAGTGACTCTGCGCTGTCGTGAAGGCCACCTTGGAGAACACTTACCCGAAGATCAGAGGCCGAATGCCTGTGACCGCTGAAGTGTTCCCCAACAGGGAGAGAACAGTCTTGCCTGGTGATTGTCGAGCGGTGTTCATTCATCCGTTGGTTTCCCCAATGTACCATGCCTCGGGACATCCTTCCTGCAGCATATCAGATAGACACCGTTGGCCGAGTTGCAAGAGTATGTACCGTGTACCTGGTGGATGGTGTTCTCACGTGAGATGATGGCATCTCTGTCGATGATCCGGCACGTCTTGCAGAGGTTGCTGTGGCAGGGTTGTGTGGTGTCGTGGTCACCGTTCTCCTGAAGGCTGGGTAGTTTGCTGCAGACAATGGTTTGTTTGAGGTTGTGCGGTTGTCTGAAGCAAGAAGTGGGGGTGTGGGGATGGCCTTGGCGAGATGTTCGTCTTCATCAATGACATGTTGAAGGCTCCGGAGGAGATGTCATAGCTTCTCCGCTCCGGGGAAGTACTGTCCACCGTGTCCCGTGTTTGTCTTCTGAGGAGGTTGGTGCGGTTTTTCGCTGTGGCGCGTCGGAATTGTCGATCGATGAGTCGAGCGCCATATCCTGTTCTTATGAGGGCATCTTTCAGCGTCTGGAGGTGTCTGTTGCGATCCTCCTCATCCGAGCAGATCCTGTGTATTCGGAGGGCTTGTCCGTAGGGGATGGCTTCTTTAACGTGTTTAGGGTGGAAGCTGGAAAAGTGGAGCATCGTGAGGTTATCCGTGGGCTTGCGGTACAGTGAGGTGCTGAGGTGACCGTCCTTAATGGAGATGCGTATGTCCAAGAATGCAACCGATTCCGGAGAGTAGTCCATGGTGAGTCTGATGGTGGGATGGAACTTGTTGATGTCATCATAGAGTTGTTTCAGTGATTGTTCACCACGAGTCCAAAGGAAGAAAATGTCATCGATGTATCTAGTGTATAGCATCGGGTGATGGTCCTGTGCGGTGAAGAAGTCTTGTTCGAACCTGTGCATGAACATGTTGGCATATTGAGGTGCGCATTTGGTCCCCATGGCTGTTCCGTGTGTCTGGATGAAGAACTGGTTGTGGTTAAGAAGGTGTATGGTCTGCTGGCCTTCGCAAGGGGGATAGAATATGAAAGCAGAGATGTCTTGCTGCATCTGTACAGGGCATTGGTGAGGCCGCAGCTGGAATACTGTGTGCAGTATTGGTCCCCTTATTTGCGGAAGGATATATTGGCCTTGGAGGGAGTGCAGAGAAGGTTCACCAGGTTGATACCAGAGATGAGGGGTGTTGATTATGAGGAGAGACTGAGCAGATTGGGTTTGTACTCGTTGGAATTTAGAAGGTTGAGGGGGGATCTTATAGAGACCTATAAGATAATGAAGGGGCTGGATAGGGTAAAGGTGGAGAGATTCTTTCCACTTGGAAAGGAAGGTAGAACTAGAGGGCACAGCCTCAAAATAAAAGGGGGTCAGTTTAGGACAGAGTTGAGGAGGAACTTCTTCTCTCAGAGGGTGGTGAATCTCTGGAATTCTCTGCCCACTGAAGTGGTGGAGGCTACCTCGTTGAATATGTTTAAATCACGGATAGATGGATTCCTGATCGGTAAGGGAATTGGGGGTTATAGGGATCAGGCGGGTTAGTGGAATTGATCCACTTCAGATCAGCCATGATCGTATTGAATGGCGGGGCATGCTCGAGGGGCTAGATGGCCTACTCCTCCTATTTCTTACGTTCTTATGTTATCAATCGAGGGATTGAGTTTAGGAGTCCGGGGATAATGATGCAGCTATATAAGACCTTCGTCAGACCCCACTTGGAGTACTGTGCTTAGTTCTGGTCGCCTCATTACAGGAAGGATGTGGAAAAGATTGAAAGGGTGCAGAGGAGATTTACAAGGATGTTGCCTGGATTGAGTGGCATGCCTTATGAGGATAGGCTGAGGGAGCTCGGTCTTTTCTCCCTGGAGAGACGTAGGATGAGAGGAGACCTAATAGAGGTATATAAGATGTTGAGAGGCATAGATCGGGTGGACTCTCAGAGGCTTTTTCCCAGGGTGGAAATGGCTGCTACGAAAGGACACAGGTTTAAGGTGCTGGGGGTAGGTACAGGCGAAATGTTAGGGGGAAGTTTTTCACACAGAGGGTGGTGGACGAGTGGAATCGGCTGCCGTCAGTGGTGGTGGAGGCAAACTCAATAGGGTCTTTTGAGAGACTCCTGGATGAGTACATGGGACTTAATAGGGTGGGGGGTTATAGGTAGGCCTCAAAGATAGGGATATGTTCGGCACAACTTGTGGGGCCGAAGGGCCTGTTTTGTGCTGTAGTTTTTCTATGTTTCTATGAAAGTGAAGACATTGTGGTCCAGGATGAAGCGGATGAGTTGTAAAATTGCATCTGGAGATTGGCAGTTGTCGGTGTTGAGCACTGAGGCAGTTGCAGCAATGCCATCGTCGCGGGGATGCTGGTGTAGAGTGCCGAGACATACATTTGTGACGAGGAGTGCTCCTGGTTCAACTGCTCCATGTGTGCTGAGTTTCTGTAGGAAGTCCGTAGTGTCGCGACAAAAGCTGGGGGTTCTTTGTACAATGGGTTTCAGGATGTTCTCGCACAGGGTCCCATTGCCCGATACGATGGGACGGCCGGGTGTGTTTGCCTTGTGTATCTTTGGGAGGCAGTACAGATCTCCAACGCGGGGAGTACGTGGGATGAGAGCACGGAGGGTGCTCTGAAGATCCGGATCAAAGGTCTTGATCAGAGTGTTGAGTTGACGGGTGTGTTCTTTGGTCGGATCTGTGGGTAACTGTAGTGTTCCTCGTTGTTCAGTTGTCGGTACACTTCTTTGCAGTAATCCGTTCTGTTCAGTATGATGGCCCCTCCTTTGTCTGCTGGTTTGATGACAATGTTGCAGTTGGTCTTGAGAGTGCGGATGGCGTTGCGTTGTGCTCGGGTAATGTTCGGGGCTGTCTTGTGAGTGCGGCTGATGAATTTGGTGTTGATGTACCTCCTGATGGCTTGGGCATACATGTCAAGTCGAGGGCAGCAGCCTTCCGGAGGAGTCCAATTCGACTCTTTCCTCTTCGGATGCACTGCGGATCTCTCTGTCGGCTGTTCCGGTTCATTGGCTGTCTCATTGTGTTCGCTGTTGGCCTCTTGGGGTTTGTGGAAGAACTCCCGCAGCCTCATTCGCCTGATGAATTCCTCTGTGTCTGCTGCGAGACTGATGGGGTCCATTTTGGTGGTGGAGCAAAAATTGAGCCCTCGGCTGAGAACTTCGATTTCATCTGGTTGAAGTGTGTAGTCCGACAAGTTGACAATGGACTTCCCTGCAGTGGTACTGTTTTCTACTGTGGTACCGGGGGAGGCTTGGTTGCTGCTGGTGGTGATGCCGAGTTTCTCAAGTTTCCTGTTCTTGGTGTGCATGTAGATGGCGTAGTTCCTTTGTCTCGTCTGCTTGGCAGAGTTTCGCAGCGTCCTGAGTGCAAGTTGAGAATATGGATTCTATCTTGGTTTCCAGGATGCGGCGTTTGCTGTAGAGCTGGTGTATGAGGTGGTTGAGGAGTGAGAGAGAGGTGCGATGGCCAAGTCTCTCAGCGTAGTCTGTGTTGTAGGTTGACCTGAGTGGGTTCGTGATCTGTAGTCCTTTCGGTATCTTGTCTGCTTTTTTGCATCTTTGTAGAAACTCTGATCTTCGGATAAGCGTTCTCCAAGGCGGCCTTCACGACACACAGCGCAGAGTTGCTGAGCAGAGACTGATGGCCAAGTTTCGCACACATGAGGACGGCCTCAACCGGGATCTTGGGTTCATGTCACACTATCTGTAACCCCCACGACTTGCCTGGACTTGCAAAATCTCACTAACTGTCCTGTCTGGAGACAATACACATCTCTTTAAGCTGCGCTTAATGCTCTCTCCACTCACATTGTCTGTACCTTTAAGACTTGATTAGCTGTAAAGACTCGCATTCCAATCATTATTTTGTAAATTGAGTTTGTGTCTTTATATCCCCTGTTTGTGAACAGAACTCCCACTCGCCTGACGAAGGAGCAGCGCTCCGAAAGCTAGTGGCTTTTGCTACCAAACAAACTTGGAGTTTAACCTGGACTTCTTACTGTGTTTACCCCAGTCCAATGCCGGCATCTCCACATCATGCCTAGTGTTGTGCCAGTATATTATTAACAATTCTAATGTATCAATATCCCCTTGCCTACCTCAGTGTTTCATTTCTCCCTCGGAGGAATTAAACAAGATAAAAATCTGGCTCTTCATGTGGGTACATTGTACTTACTCGGCTTTTGGAATCAGTGCAGAGGGAGGCCATTCGGCCCATCGTGTCTCTGAAATAGCATCTTACTCAGGACCCCCCCGCAGGTCCTATCCCCACAACCCTGCATATTTTTACCATCGTTAATCCACCTAACCTACAATGGGCAATTTACCATGGCTAATCCACCTAACCTGCACATGGACTGTGGGAGGAAAATTGCCACCCGGCCATCACCCAAAGCCAGAATTGAACCTGGGTCTTTGCACTGAGAGACAATTTAGCATGGCAATCCATCTAACCTGCATCTGGACTGAGGGAGGAAACCAGAGCACCCGGGGGAAACCCTCACGGACATTGGGAGAACGTGCAAACTACACACAGTCAGGCAAGCCTAGAATTGAACCTGGGTCCCTGGTTGGTGGGCAGCTAACCATTGTGCATGGTTGTTTATCTATGAATATTCTGGAGATGCATTTCACCTTCCCTGCTACATGACTATGCTGGAAGGACATTTTCATTCCAAGTGGCTAAGAGAGCAGCAAACTCTTGGAATAGGCTTTTGAGGTTTATATGCGTTTTGAAGGAAGTTTGGGCTCTGTAAAAAATAGAATACATGTGTGATATTTTCAATAATCCAAAGGAGTAGGGTTTTTTTTTGAAAATCTATATGAATGTCTGCTGTTGTCTAGGTTCATGGCCACCAATGACTTGATGGTAGAGTTGCAGAAAGACTCCATTAAATTGGACGATGACAGTGAGAAGAAGGTGGTGAAGATGTTGCTCAGGTTGCTGGAGGATAAAAATGGAGAGGTGCAGAACCTGGCCGTGAAGTGGTAAGTGACAGTTGCTGAACCTAATGGTCTGATATGCTGCTTTAGGCTGGTGATTCTGATTGTGTCACCTGCTGCCAGCCTCTCCTTGACTGATGGCATTGAATGTGCATTGTCTCATCTCCCCCTGAGCCTCCAGCCTACTAGTGTTGATGGGACTTATTGACTTGGTGCTTGACCGTACAGCAGGGAATTAACGCAAGGTTATTGTGACTCTGCAAGTGTTCGCCATGTGTTCACATGTATGGCAGCGTGGTGAATCCATTAAATTACAGTCATTGCCTTTATCACCAGCGGCAATATGGCTCTCCATCTGTTTTTGTGATACATTAGAGTAGCAATTTGCATGCTGATTTATTCCTGCCATTGAAGGCCATTGTCTATTTCTGCTTGAGAGTTAACACTGGTGCAGTCCAAAGGCTGTGTCTTGTTTGTGCTCTTACCACTCAGCCTCGAATGTAATCATTGGAAGATTGGAACAGGAGTAGGCCATTTAGCCCCTCACACCTGTTCTACCATTCAATTAGAACATGGCTGCTCTCTCATCTAACTCCACACATATCTATCTTTGTTTCATTTTCCTTGATACCTTTGACTAACAAAGATCTATTACTTTTAGTTTTAAAGTTGATAATTGAACTAGCATCAATTTCTGTTTGTGGAAGAGAGTTCCAAACATAGAGGAAGCCATTCGGCGCACTGAGTCTGCACCAGCTGACAGAGTATTTTACCCAGGCCCCCTCCCCTGCCCTATCCCCGTAACCCCAAGGTTGGAATTGAACACTGGCCTCTGTCGCTGTGAGGCAGCAGTGCTAGCAACTGTGCCGTCCTATTGGTTTTTTAAAAAAAAGGCATTCAACCTAGACCCACTCTCCTGCCCTATTCTCGTAATCCCGCACATCTACCAAGGCGGGATTACCAAACCTACACATCTATAGATGTGGGAGGAAACTGAAGCACCTGGTGGAAACCCATGTGGACACAGGGAGAAAGTGCAAACTCCACACAGTCACCCAAGGTCAGAATCGAACCCGGGTCCCTGGCGCTGAGAGGCAAGCAGTGCAAATCACCGTGCCACCCATGTGTGTGCGGTGAAGTGTTTCCTTATTTCTCTCCCTGAAATGTCTGGCTTTAACTTTTAGACAATACCCCTTAATGGTGGAACCTTTTACATACTATCTAAACTGTCCATTTTCCTTAATATCTTGAATATTTTGAGAAAATAGCCCTGTAACCTTCCAAATTTCAGGGAATACAATCATAATTTGTGTAATCCGTCCTGATTAGTGAGACTCCAAGGATTAAGCTTTCATGCTGGTAAATTTACACTGCATTTACGCTTGACCGCCACCCGTCCATCATCTTAAAGATGCACTCCCACCATCACCCGTGCATAGTGGCAGCAGCGTGTATTATATACAAGAAGCACTGCTGCAGCAACTTGTCAAGCCTCCTTTAACAGCACCTTTCAAAGCTGTGACCCCGACCAATAAGGAGGATAAGGGCAACTGATGTGTGGAAATGCCATCACCTGCCAGGTCTCCCGCCACCCCCCAAAGTCAGGCACCATCCTAATTTGGAAATGTATTGCCATTCATTGACTGTCGCTCAGCGAAAATCCTGGAGCACCCTCCCTAACTGCATTGTAATTGTATCTACGCAATTTGGGGGTTCAAGAAGATGGCTCATCCCCATCCACACGAGGGCGAACAGGAAAGGACAACAAATGTGTCCTTGTCAGCAATACTTATATCCTATGAATGAATAATAAAGAAAAATAATTTCCTTGGAATATCTAGATTGCTGACCTCTTCTCCTGTAAATACTGATGCAAAGTTATTGTTTAGCGTGTCCTTGCTTTCATTGACAACTTCACTGTTGTAGGTTTCAAGAGACTCCATTGCTTTTTTTCTAATGTAATTTTATAGAAGATTTTTGTTGATTTTGATATTTCTTGTAAGTTTCTTTTTGTATCTTTTACTATGTTTTGTCACCCCTTGCAGTTCTTTCTATCTTTCCCCTTCACTGGGATTTATACTGTGTTTTGCATTTTTTCTATGCTTTTTGTTTTAAGTTCATTTTGTCTGTTAACTTATTAGCTATCCATAGTAATTAGACAGGTTTGACTCTCGCCATTTTGGGATATAAGCTGTTTTGTATTTCAAATCTTTTTTGGACACTCCACTGATCTTTTTTTTAAACTGCGGGTTGTGGATCTTTGGAATTCTCTATCCCACAAGACTGTGGAAACTCCGTCATAGTGTATGTTTACAGCAGAGATTGACATTTTTAAATACCAATGGCATAAAGGGATATGGGGATAGTTGTGGTTGGGGAGCATTGAAGTGGATGAAGAGCCATGATAGTATTGAATGACAGAGCAGGCTCAATGGGCTGAATGGCCTATTCCTGCTCCTATGTTCCTGTGTTTTACTCATTAGCATATTTGTCTAGATTACTGTAGACAGTCTCTGTCTCATCACATTGAAGTCAGCACTACCTAAATATAGAATCTGTTTCATTTCTCTACCTTTCAAACACTACATTGAACTTGATCATGTTATGATCACTACTAGATAAATCTTCATGCATCATTTGACTGTTAACTATATCTGGTTTTATGCTCATTAAATCTATTATGAGCTGTTCACTAGTTGTTTCTTAGATATATTTCAGAAATCTGTCCCAAAATCGCTCAAATTCACTATCTTTCTGGCACATGCTAGCCTTATGCTGGCACATGCTTATCCCAATCTATGTGAAACTTAATATGCCCCATTAAAACCACTACCTTTGCTACATGCGTGTCTAATCTCAGCATTTACGCAACCTACCACTTCGCAGCAACTGGAAGGGGACCTTTATCTGACAAGTAATTTTTTGTTGCGGTGGGACCATTTCTGCAGCTTGCTGAAGAAATGGAGAGTTGTTGGGGGATGGGAGGAGAGGCAGAGAAAGGGGAAGAGTGATGGTGTTGAATGCCAGGGTGACAGTATTTTATTTGTTCACTTGCTCAGTTTGGGCCCACTGGTCAGCAAGGTGAAAGAATACCAGGTGGAGACGATCGTGGACACGTTATGTACAAACATGCTGTCCGACAAAGAGCAGCTACGGGACATATCCAGTATTGGCCTGAAGACTGTCATTGCAGAGCTGCCTCCTGCTTCTAGTGGTAAGATTCTCTTTCATTCCTTGTAATCTTTGGAGGCCCTCTCAATTTACATTTGTCCCCTGCCAATCCTGATACAATAGTGTATTTTCAACTTGTTACCAAATATGCAAACCTTTCTGTACCAAAGCACATGATTACTGATAATGGTTTCTGAGGCCTAAAAGGTAAGGGATATGTTCGGCACAACTTGTGGGGCTGAAGGGCCTGTTTTGTGCTGTAGTTTTCTATGTTTCTATGTCTATGTTTCTATGTATGACACACTTGGGATGTGAATGTGTGGTACAAACCAGCTGCAACTAATTGTTCCTTCAGTGTTTTGAGGATGGGTTTCTCTGAATGTTTTATCATTGCCTTCCTGTCATTGCGGTGTTGTCTCTCTGGATTCTGACTTCAAGGCCATCAAAATCATCAGTACCAAACTCAGTTGGCTATTTTTAGTGGGTGAGCTTCAATGTTTGAGTGTTAAAAGGCTATTTGGTCATGAGTGGCATGAGCCTAATCCTCTTTCACCTGAGAAGCACAGGCATGTATTCCCAGCAGTGGGTTAGTGGTATGCGATGCAGAGCAGCAACCCTAGTTAAATTGTTTTTCTTTGACCTTTACCCTCTTGAGGGTCAGTGAGGCAATTATCACGTGCCATCTGCCACCCTGGCTGAAGCCAGCGAATTTGATCCAATCCTGGATTAAACTTTGGCCTTCGGTTCAGTCACAGTCTGCCTCAGTTGGATGAGCCATTTGTGGCAGCCTGATTCTCATTGTCATTTTCATATTGATTTCATAATTAGTCAGCTGAGTCTCGGACTTTCAGCAATGCTGCCCCATGAGCAACAATGATCTGCTTTCCCTTGAAGCTTGTGCAGTAACCTTAGAGTAATTGTGGCTGGGAACATGAACAGGAGTAGGTCTATTCAACATCTTGAGCCTGCTTTGTCCAGCATTCAGTTAAGTCCTGGCTGACCGATGCCTCAAATTGTCTGCCTTGGCTCCAAATTCCCTGACTTAACCCAATAAAAGCCTATCAATCTCAGTTTTGAAAGCTCCAGTTAGCTGATCATTCACAGCCTTTTGGGTTCCAGATTTGTACTGCCCCTTGTTGTGGATGAACTGTTTCCTAATTTCACTCTGAATGATCTCGCTCTGTGTATCCTGCTGCTCCGTGGTGTAATGGGATTTCAGCATAAATTATGGTTGTAAACATTTCTGGATGGCTTGAAGCCTAAACTGAAGTTTTAGAAGAATGAGATATATATGATTCTTGAGGGTCTTGACAGGGTAGATGCTGAGAGGTTGTTTCTCTTGTGGGAGAGTCTAGGACCAGAGGGCAGAATCTGAGTGAGGAGTCGCCATTTAAGACAGAAATGGGAAGGAATTTCTTCTGATGATAGTGAATCTGTGGAATTCACAGCAGATGGCTGTAGAAGTTAGACCGCTAAGTATGTTCAAGGTTGAGATAGATTATTAATCTGTAAGGGAATCAGGGATTATGGGGATAAGGCGAGAAAGTGGAGTTGAGGATTATCATTAGATCAGTTGTGATCTCATTGAATGGCCTATTTCAGCTCCTATGTCTTGTGAAAGGGGCCTGTGCTTTAGAACTGTTTTATGATGGGAGTGATTGAGGCTCAATGGATGACAGGAGCTGTCCAGTTGTCAGAGCAGGTGACGTGTGAAAAATTTCTTCACCCCTGGTCAATCCAAAATCTATTGCTGTGAAATGCTTAATGTTAGAACTTTGTTCTCAAATTTTCTTTCTGCAGTTGACACAGTGCGGTTTCACAGGTACTGGCCATCTTCTGGTACTTCTACCAAGAGGCCATAGGTGAGCCTTGGCATTGAATTCAAGCAAGATACTGGAACAAGGAGGGCATCGATGTCAAATCTCGCCCTGCCCATTATTGTCCATCTGTCATTGGATAGTCACTGAGAACAGGAGCATTGGATGTTTTTCTTCTCCACCAACTAAGAATAAACTGGAAAATAAACCTGGGGTCTTTCTGTATGGATCACCACACTGGATCCTTTTCTTAAATTCGGTCATTGGATGTGGGTTTCACTGATAAAGCTAGCATTTATAAGCATCTCCAAATTGTCCATGAAAGGGTGGTGGTGAGCATTGCTTTGAACCGCTGCAGTCTCTGTGGTGTGGTGCCGCTAGTTTGCGATTCACGATCTTGACCTAGGGCCGATGCGGGAACGATGAGATATTTCCACGTCATAGGGGCTGCGTGACTTGGAGGAGAACATGCGGTCTTGTGGTGGTCCCATGTGTCTGCCCTTGTTCTTCTAGGCGGTAGAGGGTGTGCATTTGCAAGAAGCCTTGGTGAGTTGCTGCAGTATATTTTGTAGATGATGCACGTTGCAGCTACAGTGCACTGTTGGTGGAGGAACTGAATGTGTAAGGTGAAATTCACTAATCTGTGGATTCATTCAAAAACTCCTTTATATAATTGTTTTTAGTACAGCTATTTTGTTTAACATGCTCTCCTATAATATGTCCTGTTAAACTGTACATCTGGCCTTGATAGATTGGCCATTCTAACCATTATTTTGTAAATTCCCCAATTTATATGACCTGTCTGTGAACAGAACTCCCACTCACCTGATGAAGGAGCAACGCTCCGAAAGCTAGTGGCTTGTGCTACCAAATAAACCTGTTGGACTTTAATCTAGTGTTGTGAGACGTCATACTTGATAGATAGGACCAGCAACTGATTTTCTTTCCAGTAAAGGATGGTAAAATTAATCTGGACTTTCCTTTAGGCTTTTGCCAAGTGATATGGGTTGAGGCCTTGAATCTCTAGGGCTACTACAGCACTGACCAAGGTCCAAGAGTCACTGCACAGTGCTAGAAGAGGCCATGCAGCAGTCTAGGATGGTAGCCAAGTCTTCAGAACATCTGAATGAGACTGACTAAATATTCAAGTCTACCAAGGGTCACCGGCAGAGGGCTTGGAGCTTCTGAGGTCACCAGATTGTTATCATAAAATGGTGATAATTCCCCAATTTATACTTAATTGGTTTTATGCTGAGACAATGAGAAGTGGGAATTTTGAGAATAAAAATCTTAAATGTAATGAACAAACATCTCTTCCCTGCTCTGCTTACTGGCCAGGGAAAAGGAAATGTAGAATTGCCTCAATTTGGTCGTTGATGTCAAACTAAATGAACCCCCTAGGCAGTACCTGCAGTCAATAACCATTTGCTGCTGTTCTAGGTTTAGCTCTCTCTGCCAATGTGTGCAAGAAGATCACTGGACGCCTGACAAGTGCCATCGCCAAGCAAGAGGATGTGTCTGTCCAGCTGGAGGCCCTGGATATACTGTCTGATATGCTAAGCAGGTAACTACAGAGTATCGCAGACAAAGGAGTTCCAATTATTATTGTATGAAGAAGGAACAGTACTGTAGTAGCACACAGGTGTGGTGTTATATGGAGTAATATTCTTCATGCTGGTAAACTGACATTGTTCCAAGTATTTTTTTTAGTGGCTCACAAGGATGATACTATTAGAAGTAATTTATTCTGTGGTATAAACGAGGTGTTATCTTGTATGAGATATGCTGCAGTTAAATTCAATTGTTGTGCATATTAGATACTGGTCTATGTTAAAAAACAACAGCCATAATCATTGTGAATGTGGAGACAGGGACAATGTTGGTGAACATCCACTGAATGATGCAAAGGAGGAAATGGTGAGAAATGCTGGGATCAGTTGGCATGGGAACCTGCACGAGGTGTTATCTTATGAATTTGACACCAGATCCAGTTCGTCTGCCCAGGATGTTGTTCAGAGGTTCTTAATGTCTGAGAAGAGGTGGGGTGGGGAATGTCTGAGCATCTTTCATTTTTTTCACACTGATATGCAGTCCCAGTCCTCTGCCTGAGAAGCAATGCAAATTTAATGAAGAGACAGAGGTCGGGTGATATAGAAGGTAATAACTCTGAATCAAAAAATCATAACCACAACCCGCAAAAATCAGGCATTGTCATTTCACAAAGCACCTTGCAGAGCTACAATTTGCATGTCTATGGCATAATCACCCACCCGTTTACTGGATTGCTCCTACCAGAAAACTGATTCATAAAAAAGAAAGCAAGCTCTTATTTGCATAGACTTTTAACAAAGCAGCCCAAAATACTTCACAAGAGCGTAATCAGCCAAATAGAAATGGCAGCCAAAGGAGGTGACATTATAGCAGGTGAGCAAAAGCTTGGTCAAAGTGATAGGTTTTAAGAAACATTTGAAACAGAGAAGTGAAGAGGTTTAGAGAGGCAATTTTGGAGCTTGGGCCGATATAATTGGAGGGACCACCACCAGGTCTGGGAACAAAAGAAGTTGTTTATGCGTGAGAGGCCAGAATTGGAGGAACAAAGATCTGAGGATTATAGTGCTTTTGGAGGTTACAGAGATAGGGCTGAGACCAAGGAAGGATTAGAGCGTGAGGAGTAGAATTTGAAATTTGAGGTACTGTAGGACAGTGAAGTAACAAGAGGCATTGATGAGGGTTTCAGCTGGATCTGGGCTGAGGCAGGTGCGGAAATGAGCAATGCTATCAAGATGGAATGGTGATGGTGAGGATGGGGATGGTGAGCTTATGGAGATGGAAACTCTACTTGGTCATATATAAAATATACAGATTGCAAACTGTCTGGTTCATTCTCAGACCGTGGTCAGGGAATGGGATGAAAATGGAATTTGTTGAGGATCCCAAGACAATAGCTTTGACATTCTGAATATTTAATTGGAAGAAATGTCTGCTCATCCAGTGCTGAATGTTGCACAAAGCTTAATATAATAATTATGCTGCTTTTCTATGGCATTTCTGACATTAATGCAAAACCATCTTGAGTGGAGGACCTTTACTCATTGAAGTTTAGAGGAATAAGAAGTGATTGAAATGTGTAAGATTGAGTGGGCTTGACGAGTGAGATGCTGGAAATCTAGAACAAGGGCTACTGGTGTGACTTTTTAAAAATAAGGGTCCCCATTTAAGACTGAGATAAGGAGGAATTTGTTCTTTCAGTGTTGTTTGTGTTTGGAATTCTCATTGAGTAGTGGAGGTTGAGTCGTTGAATATATTCCAGGTTTGACAGATTTTTGACAAGGTAGTCAAAGGTTATGGGGGACAGGCAAGGAAGTACTGTTAAAGCCACAGTCCGATTAGCCATGATCTTATTGAATGGCAGAGCAGGCTCGAGGGGCCAAATAGCCCACTGGTGCTCTTATTTCGTTAACCTTATGATCCTAAGTGGCCTACAATGGCTGGCCTCATAAGCACAAATATTGGTTGTAATGAAGAGCAGCTGGTGAGCAGATCTCAGAAAGGTTCTATTCTGGGATGCACTGGATCACTTTGAGAGGAGAGCATGACCCGCATCCTAATAAATGATAAATATCTCTGTTCGTGTGGCCACACTTTGTTTGTGGAGGGTGGAAGCAGGTGTTGCTGAGATCTCTGTAGATTTCCTGTCCTGCAGGAGGAATAACGTGAGGTTGGGACTGATTCAAGGGATCCATGACCATTCAAGCTGGGCTAATGGTCTCTAAGAAATCCTAAGAAAGGTTTGGTGGTTGAGGCAGGACCAGGTATAGGAGTTGGCCTTATTCTGGTTAAGGAAGGATGGAACTGTTGTAGGTTTGTGCTGGATAAGGACCATACAATGAAGGTTCTGAGATGACCCTCTCTCATTCTACTGCAGGTGGAGGTCGTGAGGGTCAGTCTTAGAGCCTCCATCCAATCTTGCCCTGAGAGTCGGTGGCCCAGGTCACACTCCCAGGAGACACGTAAGTTTTCCACGTTGTCTGGTGCTGAGGAAGAGAGCATTGATCGGAGAGAGTGGTGGTGATACATGCAGGGCAGCTTTTATTTATTTTCAGGAAATGGGCCCTGGCATGGTTACCCATATCTAGTTGCCCTGAGCAGTTAATGGCAACATCTCCTAATGACAGTTGCTTTTACAACTGATTGGCCAGCAGGTCTCTGCAGGGGGCATTAACAGTTCACTCCTTACTGTGGGATTGTAGTCCTGTCTAGGCCAGACCAGATTAGGGGGTCAAGTTCCCTTCCCTGAACCAGTTAAGTTTTTAACAACAATCAGGCAGCTGTTGTGGTCAGTTTATCTCTGTTACAGATCATCTCAGTTCTGACAGTTTAAAAGTCACATTAGCGAAAGGTAGATCCAGAACTCTGAGTGGCTCTTGTTCCCTTTACACCTCACCCTTTTGCTGTACTTATTTTTGCTTGTATCTTGTATGTCTACCTCCAGACACACATGCTCACAAGCCCATGCTTAGCAGTTTGGAGCCTGCTACCAACACTATCCAGTGCTCCTTTGTCCCCCACTACACTGAAAAGAAAGAGTTAATTTATACAGTTTCTTTCAGAATCTCAGGTTGTCCCATTGTTCCTAATGGTCAATAACGTATGTTTTAAATCGCAGTCACTTGTGCTACCATAAACCTGGCAGCCAATTTGCACGCACAGGCGCACAATTGTAAGAGAGATAAGTGACCATTTTAACGATGGTGGTTGAGGAATACATATTGACCAGGAGAGAAGCAGTGACTTCCTCTGTACTATATGGTTTGCTTGCACCAGGGAGAAAGCTCTTGCTCTTCAAAGTAGTGCAATGACCATAAGACATAAGAGCAGAATTAGACCACTCGGCCCATCGAGTCTGCTCCGCCATTCAATTGTGGCTGATATTTTTCTCATCGCCATTCTCCTGCTTTTTCCCCATAATCCCTGACCCCCTTATTAATCAAGAACCTAACTATCTCTGTCTTAAAGACACTCAATGACCTGTCCTCCACAGCCTTCTGTGGCAAAGAGTTCCACAGATTCACCATTCTGGCTGAAGAACTCCCTCCTCCTCTGTTTAAAGGATCGTCCATTCAGCCTGAAGTTGTGCCCTCTGGTTCTAGTTTTTCCTACTAGTGGAAACAACCTCTCCACATCCACTATATCCAGGCCTTGCAGTATCCTGTAAGTTTCAATAAGATCCCCCCTCATCCTTCTAAACTCCACCGAGTACAGACCCAGAGTGCTCAACTGTTCCTCATATGACAAGCTCTTCATTCCAGGGATCACTCTGGTGAACTTTCTCTGGACCCTTTCCAAGGCCAGCACATCCTTCCTTGCATATGGGCCCAAAACTGCTCACAATATTTCAAATGGGGTCTGACCAGAGCTCTATACAACCTCAGAAGTTACATCCCTGCTCTTGTATTCTAGCCCTCTCGACATGGATGCTAATATTGCATTTGCCTTCCTAACTGCCGACTGAACCTGCATGTTAACCTTAAGAGAATCTTGAACAATCACTCCCAAGTCTTTGTGTTTCTGATTTCCTAAGCATTTTCCCATTTAGAAAATAGTCTATGCCTATTTTCCTCCTTCCAAAGTGCATAACCTCACACTTTTCCACATTGTATTCCATCTGCCACTTCTTTACCCACTCTCCTAACCTGTCCAAGTCCCTCTGCAGCCCCCTGCTTCCTCAATACTACCTGTCCCTCTACATATCTTTGTATCATCTGAAAACTTAGCAACAGTGCCTTCAGTTCTTTCCTCCAAATCGTTAATGTATGTTGTGAAAAGTTGTAGTTCCAGCACTGACCCCTGAGGCACCCCACTAGTCACCGGCTGCCATCCTGAAAAAGACCCCTTTTATCCCCACTCTCTTCCTTCTGCTAGTCAGCCAATCCTCTATCCATGCTAGGATCTTACCCTTAACACCATGGGCGCTTAACGTATTTAACAGTCTCCTATGCAGCAGCTTGTCAAGGGCCTTCTGGAAATCTAAATAAATCATGTCCACTGGTTCTCCTTTATCTAACTTTCTTGTTACCTCGTCAAAGAACTCTACTAGACTTGTCAGACATGACCTCCCCTTGACAAAGCCGTGCTGACTCAGTCCTACTTTATCATGCATTTCCAAGTACTCTGCAATCTCATCTTTAATTGTGGACTCTAAAATCTTGGTAAGAAGTCTCACAACACCAGGTTAAAGTCCAACAGGTTTGTTTGGCAGCACAAGCTTTTGGAGTCTCAGACTCCTCACTCCTCTCAACTCCTCACTCGCCTGAAGAAGGAGCCTAAAACTCTGAAAGCTTGTGCTGCCAAATAAACCTGTTGGACTTTAACCTGGTGTTGTGAGACTTCTTACTGTGCTTACCCCAGTCCAACACCGGCATCTCCACATCATCTCTAAATTCTTGCCAATGACTAAAGTCAGGCTAACCGACCTATAATTTCCTGTCTGCTGCCTCCCTCCCTTCTTAAACAGCGGTGTTACATTAGCTACTTTCCAGTCTTGTACCCTCCCTGCCTCCAGTGATTCCTGAAAGATCACCACCAATGCCTCCACAATTTCCTCAGCTATTTCTTTTAGAACTCTGGAGTGTAGTCCATCCGGTCCAGGTGATTTATCCACCTTCAGAACTTTCCGTTTTCCCAGAACCTTTTCCTTAGTGATGGCCACTACACTCACTTGTGCCCCCTGACTCTCCTGGAGCTCTGGCATCCCACTGGTGTCTTCCACCATGAAGACTGATGCAAAGTAACTATTCAGTTCCTCTACCATTGCTTTGTTTCCTAGTATTACTTCTCCAGCCTCATTTTCCAATGGTCCAATGGCTATTTTTGCCTCTCTCTTGTCTTTTATATATCGAAAAAAACTGTTCCTATCTTCTTTTATATTACTAGCTAGCTTACACTCATATTTCATCTTCTCCCCCCTTATTGCTTTTTTAGTTGTCCTCTGCTCGCTTTTAAAGGCTTCCCAATCCTCTGCCTTCCCACTAATCCTTGCCACTTTGTATGCTTTTTCTTTTGCTTTTATGCTGGCCTTGACTTTCCTCGTCAGCCATGGATGCCTCATCCTCCTTGGGATGAATTTCAGTTGTGCCTCCTGAATAACTCTCAAACTCCTGCCATTGCTGTTCCAATATCTTCCCTGCTAGGCTCCCTTTCCAATCAACTCTGGCCAGCTCCTCCCTCATGTCTTTGTAGTTACCTTTATTTAATTGTAATGCCATTACATCTGATTCCAGCTTCTCCCCCTCAAACTGTAAATTCTATCATGTTGTGGTCACTACTCCCTCAGGGTTCCTTCACCTTAAGTTCCCTAAGCAAGTCTGCCTCGTTACACATCACCAAATCCAGAATTGCCTGTTCCCTAGTAGGCTCTGATACAAGCTGCTCCAAAAAAACCATCTCTTAGACATTCACACAAATTCATTTTCTTGGGATTCACTACCTACCTGATTTCCCCCATGATTATTGTAATATTGCCTTTTTTATATGCCTTTTCTATCTCCTGATTTATGGGATCTTTCACTTCCACCTGAAAAGGCAGACTGGTAAATGTCTCATTCAAATGATAACACCTCTGACACCGCTAGCACTGCACTAGAATGTCAGGTTATGCCATGTGCTCGAGTTTCTGAAGTTGGACATAGCCTACAACGTGCAACAGAGGTGAGAGCAACAACCTACTCCTCAAATCATGGCATATTACAATTGAGGTACTATGGAAATGGGCTAGCTCGGCATCCACATCATTATTGGAGGAACTATATTAACATAGAAGAACCTTGAATGTTATTGGAACATCTTCAGTTGAGGTGTAGATATTGGGCTAGTCTCACCGCCATAGTCTTCTCTTGCGGGAGAATTAAGGGGGAAGTGCAAATCTGGCTCAAATCATTATCTAGAATGCATTGCCTGAAAGCAGGCTAAGTAGTATTTTTCGAAAGGGAATTCAATGTATACTCAAAAGGTTGTTGGGCTCTGGTGAAAGGGCAGGGAAATTGGATAGCTGCTTCAACAAACTGGCAATGATGGGCCAAATGGCCTCCTGTGCTGTGATAGATATACAAGTAGGTTTGTAAATGACTGGCATAGAGTCATCCTATACTATTCAAGGCAATACTAATTTTTTCTCTCCAGGATCTGGTTATGATCTCCAGCTGGGCTGATATTGATGAAGATCTCTTTCTGCCAATTTAAGGCAGTTTGGCACCCAGTTTGTGTGCACTAGACTGAGGGTGGTCCATAGCTGGCTGGTGTGAGAAATGGAAATGTCTCAGAGCTTTAGGTCAATATTCCCATGCTTAGAGCCGAGAGAGCCTAGTCAAACAAATGTGCTGTCCGATGCCGGTATACCTAGAACTGGGGATTCTGCATTCTGAATGTGTCTTCATGTTTCTCATTGCAGGTTGGGTGGGACCCTGATCACATTTCACTCCTCCATCTTGAGCTGTCTGCTGCCTCAGCTGTCAAGCCCAAGGCTGGCTGTTCGCAAGAGAACCATCATCGCTCTGGGGCACCTGGTCATGAGTTGCAGCAGCTGTCTCTTCTCTGAGCTAATGGATCATTTACTGGTCGAACTGTCAAAAAATGAATCTACCTCCATGACTAGAACTTATATCCAGTGCACCGGTGCCATCAGTCGACAGGCTGGACATAGAGTTGGTGAGTAACTGGCTTTAAATCTTCCCTTTTTTATTTCAGTAACTTGAAAGGATTGTTTCACGTTTTCCCTGTTATTGGACAAGCTTGCTTATGTACCCTCCACATGGACAGAATGATATATTTCAAGGATTGGCAAACCATGGACCTTTACTTCATATAATCCCCACAGTGCAGAAGGAGGCCACTCGACTCATTGAGTCTGCACTGACCACAATCCCACCCAGGCCCTATCCCCGTAGCCCCACCTATTTACTCTGCTAGTCCCCCTTACACTGAGTCAATTTAGCATGGCCAATGCAACTAACCCGCACATCTTTGGACTGTGGGAAGAAACTGGAGCACCCAGACGAAACCCACACAAACATAGGGAGAACGTGCTAACTCCACACAGACAGTGAACCAAGCTAGGAATCAAACCCGGGTCCCTGGCGCTGTGAGGCACTGTACACTTACTGAGAGCTTGCTAGAATATTGTAGAACAAGCTATGCACTGTTTCTAACTAGTGTTGCACCTAAAGCAGAATATTGTGGATGTTGGAAATTTGAAATGAAAATAGAAAATGCTAGAAAAACACAGGAGGTCTGGTAGTATCTGTGGAGAGAGAAGCAAGGTTCACATTTTGGGTTGATGACCTGTCATCACCTGAATGGAACATTAACTCTGGTCGCACTGCACAGATGCTGCCTGACCCACTGGATATTTTCAGCAGTGATATTTCATATTGTAATTGCGTTGAAGCTGTTTGATGCAATATAGGAGGAGGTTTTACTCCACGTCTAACCTGTAGTGTACCTGACTTGTGACTGTTAGAAAAAGTATCACTCTGCTATTTCACTGTATGTAACCCATGTTGTACTGCCCTGGGAGTGTTTGGAACAATTTTGAGAGAGCTTGACTCTTTTTCTAATATGTTCCTACATTCTTGGGTACAAGAGGACGTCATTCAATTCCTTGAGCCTGTCCCGCCATTCACTTAGACTATGGGTTGATCTATATCTGAACTCCATCCACTTGCCTTGGTTCCCTCATCTTTTATATGGTTGCCTAACAAAAATCTATCAATCTTGGCTTTGAAATTTTCAATTGACCCCAGCCACCTCAGCATTTTGGGAGAGAGAATTCCATCTTGTGTGAAGTAGTGCTTCCTGACATCACCTTTAAATGGCAACTCTCTTAATTTCAAGGTTATTCCTCCTTGCTCTGGTTCCCCTCACTGGAGGTCATAGTTTCTCGCTTATCATCTCTAATCAACACCTGCATTAAACCAACCTTATCTTTTATACTCTAGCCTGGTCTATGCATAATGTACTCTTAATTTAATCCTTTTAGCCCTGTTATCATTCTGGTAAATCTGCTGTACTGTTTCCATGGACAATATACCCTTCCCAAGTACAATGCCTAGAACTGAACACAGTACTCCAAAACGGAGCTTTTGTATAATTTTGCCACTTTATATCCAGTCCCTTGAGATAAAGGTCAATATTCCATTAGCTGTTCTTTTTGATTGATTTCTGTATTCCAACCCCATAATCTATCTCTTTATTTATAGTTCCCAACTTTGTGCCATTTAGAGAGCATTCTATCTATCTTGGGTCCAGTGAATGACTTTGCACTTTTCCCCACATTGAACCTCCACATTTTCCCTGCCCTTCACACACCTCACCTGGTTGTGCTTGATGATGAAGAATTTTGAATCTCCAATAATTGCATGCCTCATTTTGACAGGTACATAAAAGCCCTAAAAATTCTAAGAGCTCTCCATTGGCTAAACTAAATAAAGGCAGAGAGACTTGCATTTGTTTAGTGTCTTTCACAGTGTTAGAAAACCATAAAGCAAGCTCGCAGCCAAAATACTTAACTCACCATATGCTTCCAGTTAGAACCAATGTCTCCAAATATCAGTGATTGCAAACTAGATTATGGATCTGGAATACAATCCAAAGAGAATGAGCTAATTTGAGGTTAATTGACATCTTTAAAAAGAATCTGGGCGATCACCCATCAAAGGATTTGGCAAAATTGATGGCCCAGATGTTGCAGTCAACAGTGAAGCAGAGGTGTTCACTGCTGACTGCATTTAAAACTAAGTTTTTTACTTTTTGCATAGGTTGCAGCAATAACTTGCTCTGCTGGCTGCATTGTGGACCCATCGGTGAGGTTAGTAGGGTGGCCACGTGACATGGCACAATTCTGATGAAGATGCCCCCTTTGAGGTCTGCTTTCAGCTCCGTGATAGACAAGTGTTTGGAATGGTTTGAAATGTTTTCTTCAATGCATTTTTAATTCTAGTGTTCACCCCCAGCTTTTCCCACACCTGCACCCTCAGCTCCTTAGACCTGCTGATGTTGGGGGGAACTGTGATTGTGAATGCAATACAGATAGCTGTTAAAATATTGATCCAATTTCAGCATAGGCCCATTCAAATTCTCTCAAGTTATACAATCATCAATAAAAACGAGACAGACAATTGCCAAGAAATTTCTCTGGAGGAGACATTGTGGTAATGTCACTGGACCAGTAATCTAGAGGCCCAGGCTAGTTCTCTGTGGTAACAGGTTCAAATCCCACCTCAGTAGTTGATGGAATTTAAATTCAATTAATAAATCTGGAATATAAAATTAGTCTTGGTAATGGTGACCATTAAATGATTGTCGATTTGTTGTAAAAATCCATCTGGTTCACTAATGCCTGTTAGGGAAGGATACGTGGTCTGGCCTACGTGTGACTCCAGACCCACAGCAATGTGATTGACTCTTAACTGCCCTCTGAAATGGCTGAGCAAGCCACTCAGTTCATGGGCAGTTAGGCATGGGCAACATCCACACCATATATCCTATTAAAGAAGAAAGAAAATCCTAGGTGAATAAATGTGATTGAGCTGCCCAGGGTAATCAGCAAAATGTGATTTTCTCCCGATCCAAATGGAAGAATTACGGGAGTTCAAATGATATTGCTAACTTTTGCAACTTGTAATTAGGTGCACTCCCAGTATTCACAATTGGAACATCAAAAGTAAAGAGACATTGTGATGTACAATTAATGAATGAACAGCAAAACTGTCATGTTTGTATGGTTGGATTTGTTAAACATATTGAATAAAGTTGATACGTTTTCTATTCTGTCAATACAATGCTTATTTTCTATTCTTGTCAATGTCATGCTTTGTATTTATTTAACGGGTAAGAGATTTGTTAGGGGATATCATGGTGCTAAAATACATTAGACAAGACTCCTAGCTATAATTGCAGTTGGATGTAGTTTCTGAAAATCCAATGTAAATAATTTAGGGAAGAGAGGTGCAGGAGAGTTTTGACACTGCTGACAATTTAAAGAGCTATGCTCCTGAGCAAGCACTAAGTACTGGATTAATCGACCCAAGCTTCCTCACTGACGGCTCCCCTGGAGCCCATTCATGTGAATCGCCAGGTTTGAGTTCGAGTGGTTTCATAGAATCCCTACAGTGCAGAAAGAAGCTGTTCGGCCCATCGAGTCTGCACTGCTCTCTAACAGAGTATCTTACCCAAGCCCATCACCCTGCCCTATCCCCATAACCCCACACTTTTATCATGACTAATCCACCTAACCTACACATCTTTGGACTGTGGGAGGAAAATTGCACAGACACGGGAAGAATGGGCAGACTCCACACAGAATGTCACCCAAGGCCTGAAATGAACCCAGGTCCCTGAGGCAGCGGTGCTAACCACTGTGCCACTTTGCCACCCTCGATACCTCTCAAAGGGAACATTAGATCTGGGCCAATAGATCTTTTTGATTCACATGGGAGTTAGGAATTCAAGTTCTTTTGATCTTGCATAGGCGATAGTTTTGATGTTTGGGATAATCATGGATAATGTGTGGAAATAGCAAGCATGATGGGCTGAAAGGTCTTTTCTCATTCCAAGTTTCTTATGTTCTTGGATTTGGGCTTGAATCAACACATTTATAAATAGATTCTGTTGAACCCCCTCAGTCCCACCAACACAGTATCTTGTGTGTTTTTATTTCAGGAGAACATTTGGAGAAGATTATTCCTCTGGTTGTGAAATACTGCAATGTAGATGATGATGAGCTGCGAGAGTACTGCTTCCAGGCATTTGAGTCCTTTGTGAGAAGGTGTGTTATTGTGTGACATTCCCTCCCTCTCCTTTTTCTACTCTACCTTGATTGAAGCTCCTGGCTCAGCCAAGTGATCTGTTCCTGAACCAATCTTACTCTGTAACTATGCACCTCAAAGAGATCCTATATTTTGCTCTTCAGCGACTTCTCACTTTTCTCATTCTGCCGCTTCCCTCCTCTTGTTCCAAATCTCATTGAATGGGCAGATGTGTCTTGCAACAAGCATGCTATGCTGCCAAACTGAATAATGGATTTAGCCAGAGTCTAGACTGCAAACATCTCCTCCTTCAAGCACCATGACCTAACAGAGCATTTGCAGTCAAGAAGTTCCATTGGATTGGTCCATGATTATGCTGGAAAATACTCCCATGTTGCCTTGTGTAGTATGGCTGACCAGGAAACTCTCTCGCCACCTGCCATCAGGCATATTGGAAGGATTTACAGGATGATAATCAACCTGTTTCACCACATTATGAGCCTTCTGAGGCCATCAAGTTCTGAGTGAGACTTTCACACAAGCTTCAGGCCTAGAGGTCGGGACACCACTGCATCACAAGACTTCCTGCCTCTACTGGCACAGTATCGCAAAATGAGTGGGGGGAGGGCGGGTGTTGGTTTGTGATAGTTTGCCGACTGGTACAAGGTTTTTACTGAATTAAGATTGGAACCTTCATGATCTAGCAAGTTTGTGCAACATTGGAACTGACACTTGTGTGTTGCACCATTTCCACTTTACTCCAACTTTCTTGGATCTTTTCCACAGGATGCTGCTTATTGGCAAAATTCATTGTCATGTGGGCTTTTGTGCCATTCTGGTTCCTTGTTTTCTCTCTCTGTCACTTGTAGCAAGCACTTGAGCTTGTTTCGCTGTACTCCCACTCTTTGCTGTCTCTCCTTTGCCAAGTTCCCAGGGTCATGACATTGCACATAGTAATCTCCACGGAAGGTAGAAGCAATCACAGTTAATTGATAGTAAGGAAATAGAAGAGAAAATCTCTTTTATGTAAAAGATAATGGGAAAGGAATTTGTTTGCGTAGTACATAAGTTCCCCCAGGGTAGCTGTGCTGTGATCTGTTACCTGTGTGGCCCACGCTGCTTTCTTTAGTGATTCCTTGTTGAAGAATTTCCTGCAGGTAGTGGTGGGCCGCATGCTGCCAGTCACAGTGAATCAACACAAATTATACGTTCAAAGCTTGGGGATGTCCAGCATATGTTAACCCATTTCCAGGGATCCTGTGCTTTCTTTGTTAACTTGGCGAGTCAGTTATCCTGTTTCCAACCAAGTACGTAAGCTGTGTGTTCCACGCAACATCCTTGTCCATTCAACAACTCTGTACAGATAGGAATTGTCATCTCTGTGCCTATTTACATCTGTGAAAAAGAGATTGGTCATAATGGATGTTTCTTGTTTTGAGGATGATGAGGCTTTAGAACAGGTAGAAAACAGATTCACTCAGATGCTGTCTGGTCTGAGGAAATACAAATGTGAAGACAGACTTGGAAAAAATTAAGTTTTTCTGTGATCAAGCAATGCAGACTATCAATAAGGTAATGGAATTGTTTAAAGGATGGAGCAGGGTACAAATAAGCAGACAGTTTCTGAAACTTTGAGAGGTCAAGGACTGTAGATCATAGATACAACAGTGAAACTGCTTCGTAGAGTAACTTTGACTTGTACGTAAAATGGAAAATAGCAGTTCCATGTTTTTCATTCTCTTGATTTTCATTACCACTCAGTATCACCCCCAGCCGGTTGTGAGATTGTGGAAGGGTTAGTGAAAGGGGCAATAATTACGTCGGGGTTCAAGATTTGTTTGGATAGGTGGTTGTAGGGTTACGGGAACAAGATGTGTAAATATGATTAGATCTGTTTGTTCAAGTGGAAGGTTAAATACTGACAAATATTAGTTGGGCTGATTGGCACCGTTCCACATTCTAACTTCTACTTGGTGATATACTTGGGCAAATTTTAGTAGCCAGCCACTGTCTCAACTGAATCAAAGACCAGGAATTAACTATGGAACCTTCGTGCTCCGTATCAATCACCCCGTAAGGAGTGTTCACTTACTGAGGTATTAGGAATGGGAGCTTGTGGTCTTCTATTTTTAGCTTGGCCATCAATGCCATTTTGTTCCATTTATCTTGCCTCAGTATTGGACCATTAAAAGCCACTGTCCTGTATTCTGCAATCCTGACTATTTGATGACCTTTTAACTCCTGCTAGATTCTGATTGAGGTGTACTGGGCTTTGAACAATAAGCCACCCTGGTGTGGACAGAAAGCACTAGTTTGATACTGAGGAGCCTGGTCAAACAATTAAACCCAAAACCACCAACTGCTACGTAAGTCTTACTGTTTGTCCGTGGCCAAACATAATTTATTGTTTTTGTGCTTATTCTTAAGGTGTCCAAAGGAGATGTCCCTTCACATCCCTGCTATGATTGGACTGTGCCTCAAATATATCACATATGATCCCAATTACAACTACGACCAGGATGAGGATGATGAGGATGCCATGGAAACAGACAAGGGTGATGAAGAAGAGGATCAAGGTCAGTGCTTCGAAATGTTAAATGTGATCTTGATGACTTGCAGAGGGAAATGTAATGTAGATGACACTGGCTGGACTGCTGTCTCTAATGGGGGAAACAGAAAGGTGGAAAACCCTATTGCATGTCCTTACTACCTGCAAGATATTAATGATATCAGCTTCACCACTGGCTGAGCAGGTTTATCTAGCAAATGGCTAACTAGGAAGGCCCTGCATTAATTATTAATCCGAACTGAGTTGGTTAATCTTGCTGTGGTTGACCTGGCCAGGGTTAACAACCTTGGCAGCTAGTTGGAAGTAGTCTGTGTGGAAACCAGAGGAAGAGGGGATCAAGATTTGCTGTGATGTGCCCCCATTCCCCAGTTCACACATTAATAAATTACACTTTGAGGTATCCAAAATTAATAGTGCCTGTGATACTAAACCCCAGGAAGGAATCAGCACTTTTTGGGGGAGCATAAGAACAGAGATAGCCTTTCAGCTCCTCAAATCTATTCCGCCATTCTTGGCACATCTGTACTTCAACCCCATTTACCTGCCTTTAGCCTGATCGGCTGACCAGGCAAAATTCTGGCCAGCTGAGTCTTGAAGTTCAATTGGCCCAGGGGAGTGAGTTGGACACCACCCTTGGTTTGAAAAACTGTTTCCTGTTTATATTTATGTTCCTCAATGGTCCAGCTCTAATTCCCCCTTGTTCTACATTCCTCGCAGAGGAAAGGGGGAAATAAAGAGACTCTCAGTGATGTCTTTAGATTGGAACTGAGTTGAGCAATTTGTTAATTAATTGAGGTAGGAAAAAGGTTAAAAGGGCACCTAGAAAGTAACGGTAACATTGGGCAGAGTCAATATGGAATAATGAAAGGGGGATCATGTTTGACAAACCTATTGCAGCTTTTTGATGATGTAACTAGCAGAGTAGATGAGTAAACCAGTGCATGTGGCTTATTTGGATTTTCAGAAGACTTGGAAAAAATTCACACAAAGGTTAATAAGTAAAATTAGAGTGTATAGACTTGGGGGTAATATACTGCCATAGATTGAGAACTGGTTAACAGACAGAATAAATGGGTCATTCTCTGTGACAAGTGGCAACCGCAAGGATCAGTGCTTGGGCTCCAGCTATTCTTCATCTATTTCAATGACTTGAGTGTGGGACCAAATGTAATCTTTCCAGGTTTGTTGACGACGCAAATATGAGTTGTGAGGACGATGCAAGAGGCTTCAAGGTGATTAGACAGAATAAATAAGTGGGCAAGAAAATGACAGATGGAATATAATGTGAAAAAATGTGAAGTTATCCACTTGGGTACAATAGAGAAAAAAATTGTTTCTTAAATGGTGTGAGATTAGGAGGTGTTGATGTCCAAAGGGACCTGAGTGTCATGAGTCACTGTAAGCCAGCATGCAAGTGTAACAAGCAATTAGGAAAGTAAATAGTATGTTCTTGTTGTACAAGAGCCTTGGTGAGACCAAATCTGAATGGAACATTTTGTACAGTTTTAGTCATCTTACCGTGGGAAGGATATACTTTCCATGGAGGGAGTGCAACAAAGGTTCACCGGACTAACTCCTGGGATGGAAGTATTATCCTATGAGGAGGGATTGAGGATTCTGAGACAGTATTCACTAGAGTTTAGAAGAACGAGAGGTGATCTCATTAAAACTTACAAAATTAGAATTGCATTTCCTCAAGGGTGAAAACTAATGATTAAAAATTTGAAAGCAGTGTAAAATTTGGTTGAATTTAACTGATTTTGGTTCGTGACATAACTTTTCCAAAAAATATAGAAAATTAAAATGGGCAAATACAGTGCTGCCAGACAACTCCATTTTATCATCCCCAATATTTGTTGAGGTGTGAGAAGTAACATAATTAGTGTTAGTTTTGAAATAGTGTTGATAAAATTCCAGAAACAACTTTATTGAGCATGTGGAAAGGAAAGAGCGTATGGATTCCATTTATTTTCCAAGACTGAAACTAAAATGTAACCAAAATTTTTGAGAGCAAAGCTTTCAGCTCTGTTTTAAGCATCATATTTTTCTTTTAAAAAAAAGACACAGACTTGTGGTTTAGAGGTGATTATCAAGTAATCACTGGGTGCCATAATAGCCCTTTCAACTCTGAGGTTAGTGTTCAGATCTAGCCCACATTGTCTTTTCAAATGTAACCTGGGGTATTGAGAACCAAGGTTAAATGTAGCTCAGCTTGTCAGGGACTTGGGTTTAAATGCCTTCCAACTAATGTGGATAAAAATGTCTCTCCTCACTGCTTGCTGTAAAGATGCTGAATTATACATTTTGGGAGATCTCAGCTCCATTTCTACCAGGATTAGACTTCCAAATAATTTGCTTTAAAGTGACTATCTCCATTTCAAATAGGTGTTAAGGATGTTCGCTGTTGACTTCAATTTTGCCAGACTCCTTGAAACCACATTTGGCTTTAGATTGATGTGCTGGCCTCCCTCATTATTGAGGATGGGACTATTTGTGGAGTTGTCTCCTACAGCTAGTTGTTTAATTGTCCACCGCCATTCATGACTGGATGTGGCAGGACTCCAGAGCTTTTACCTGATCCATTGGTTGTGGGATTGCTTAGCTGTGTACATCTCATGCTCCTCTTTCACTGTTTAGCATGCAAGTTGTGTTATATCTTCACTGGATTTACACCTTATTTTAGGTGTAGGTGGTTAGCACTGCTGCCTCTCAGCGCCAGGGACCTGGGTTCAATTCTGGCCTCTGGTCACTGTCTGCACCTTCTCCCCGTGTCTGTGTGGGTTTCCTCTGGGTACTTTGGTTTCCTTCCACAGTCTGAAAGACGTGTTGGTTAGGTACATTGGCCATGCTAAATTCTCCCTCAGTGTACCCGAACAGGTGCTGGAGTGTAGCGACTAGGGGATTTTCACAGTAATTTCATTGCAGTGTTAATGTAAGCCTACTTGTGACATTAATAAATGAACTTTAAAGGTGTACCTGGTACTGCTCCTGGACTGCCCTCCAGTACTCTTCATTGAACCAGGGTTGATCTCCTGTTGGTAATGGTAAAATGAGGGAACTAAGAGGTACAGATTGTGGTTGAATATGGTTCTGTTGCTGCTCATAGAATCCCTAGAGTGCAGAAGGAGGCCATTCAGCCCATCGAGTCTGCACTGGCAACAATCCCAGCCATACCCTATCCCTGCAACCCCACATATTTACCCTACTAATTCCCCTGACACCAAGGGCAATTTAGCATGGCCAAAAAGCCTAACCTGCACATCTTTGGTGTGCGGGAGGAAACTGGAGCGCCCAGAGGAACCCCACACAGACCTGAGAGCGTGCAAATTCCACATAGTCACCAGAGGCTGGAATTGAACCCGGGTCCCTGGCACTGTGAGGCAGCAATGCTGACCACTGCTGATGGCCCACAGCGCCTCAGGATGCCCATTTTTGAGCTGCTAAATCTGTTCTGACCCACAGCACAATGGAGAATAGCCTCTGTGTGAAGAGTGGTCTTTGTCTTCAAAAGGATTGTATGGTGGTTACTCCTAGCTATATGTCATGGACACATGCACCTTCAAGAGGTAGAATGGTGAGGAGATGGTCCAGTAGGTTCATTCTTTTTATTGGTTCCCTCTAGCAGCTATGTCTTTCAGAACGCAGCCAACTCGGTGAATGTTTGTGATACCTGCCATTCTTGGTGATGGACAGTGAAGTCCCCCACCCAGAGTACATTCTGTGCCCTTGCTATCCTCCGTGCTTTTTCCAAATGATGTTCAATGTGGAAAAGTGTTGATTCATCAGCACACAGAGGGCAGTGGGTGGTAACCATCAGAACCTTTCCATGCTTACATTTGATCTGATGCCTTAATCATAGAATCATAGAACCCTACAGTGCAGAAAGAGGCCATTCGGCCCATCGAGTCTGCACCGACCACAATCCCACCCAGGCCCTACCCCCATATCGCTATATATTTTATCCACTAATCCCTCTAACCTACGCATCTCAGGAAACTAAGGGGCAATTTTATCATGGCCAATCAACCTAACCCGCACATCTTTGGACTGTGGGAGGAAACCGGAGCACCCGGAGGAAACCCACGCAGACACGAGGAGAATGTGCAAACTCCACACAGACAGTGACCCGAGCTGGGAGTCGAACCCAGGTCCCTGGAGCTGTGAAGCAGCAGTGCTAACCACTGTGCTACCGTGCCGCCCCTGACTGAAGACTGAATGGGGTCCAGAATCAATGTTGAGGATTTCCAGAGCCACACTCTTCTGACTGTATACCACTGTGTTGCTCTGCTGGGTCTTTTGATAGGACAGGACATAGCTAGAGGTGGTGGCATGATTCAGTATTACTATGTCTGGCTGTTGTTTGAATTCTAAGGGACAGCTCTCCAAATTTTGGCACCAACCCCCAGTTAATAAGAGGTACTCTGCAGGGTCAATAGTTGTGTGTGCTATTGTTGTTTCTGGTGCCGAGGCCAATGCCAGGTTGTCTATCCATTTTTATTCCTTTTTGACTTTTCTGTAGAAATTTAGTGCAGCTGAGTGGCCTCCAAGGGCATTCAAAAGTCAGCCACATTGTTGTGGTTCTGGAGTCTCGTGTAGGCCAGATTGGGTAAGGATGGCAGATTTCCTTCCCTAAAGGATATTGGTGAACAAGGTGGGATCTTACGACAATTGATGGTAGCAATGGTGACAGGAGACGGAAACTATTTTTCTGTTCCAGAAGTTTTTAAAACATTATTAATTAATTGAATTTAAATTCCACCCGCTATGGGGATTTGAACCCATGTCCCCAAGGCTGCTGAAATACCGGTCCAGTGACATCACCACTAGACCACTATCTCCTGCTACGGATTCCTTGATAATAAATTCCAGTATTTTCCTAATGGTAGACGTTCGGCTAACTGGCCTAATCTGCCGGCACGTATGCAGAATATCGGGAATTTTTGTAAGATTACAATCTGTGAATCCACTACCTCTGTAAATAATGTAGAGAGTGCTCACCGTGTACCTACCATCGGCTTTGATCTGAGAATGCTTGATGGTGCAGCATAGGGAAAGCTTGACTTTTGCTTATTTCTGTGTTGTACTTAACCTGCGAGTTATTGTGCCTACAGTGGGGAAAATGCTCCCTTCCCTTTGCACTGACCGACCATACCACACCTTGATCACAACAGAAATTGAAACAAAAGTGGGGAATAAGGGGAAGTAAAACCGTTCATGCTGACAGGTTTCGTCAGCTGATTAAACTCCAATACCCATGTGTGCACTTGAAAGATTCTTGAGCCGTGTTTCCTGCCAACTTCAACTCTCTCGGCTTGGGTGTGTGGGGTGGATCCCAATGAAGAGTGATTCTGCTCTCCAGACCCATCGAACACACACTGCACCAGTGTGGATTCTCACTAACTTGGTTTGGGACTCTGTTTAGAAAGTTGATGTTCTTCACAAATCCAGCTGACACAAACCTAAATGCCAACCTCATTTTTGGGATGACTAGATTTTCCATGTGATGGGGCCATGACCCTGTCTACCCCTCACCTCCCCAAACAAACGAAGGAAGAAAGATTTACACTTTTGTAGTGCTTTGCATAACCTCAGGATACCCCAAAGTATTTCACAGCCAATGGAGTACTTTTGAAATGTGTCCCTTGTTGTAAGGTAGGAAATAAGGTAGGCAATTTGAGTACAGCAAAACCCGCAAGCAGCAATGAGATTAATAAACAGATCATCCGTTGTAATGATTTTAGTTGAGAGATAAATTTTGGTCTCTGACAGTAAGGAGATCTCCATGCTGCTTTGGCCCTAAAGGAAAATAACCATCTTGGCATATTACACTGTTGGACTGCATTGTTCTTAACCCAGAAATATTTTGAGGAAGTCAGACTTGGCCAAGTGCTGTAGGAAGGGGTTTGATGCCTTTGTAGGCCATGGACCTCATTGTGTTTCCTGTGCTCGCCCCAGATAGTGAAGAGGAGTACACAGACGATGACGACATGAGCTGGAAGGTGCGTCGAGCTTCCACCAAGTGCTTAGATGCTATCGTGAGCACGAGGCATGAGATGCTGCAGGAGTTTTACAAGACGGTCTCGCCGGCCCTAATTGGGCGATTCAAGGAGCGAGAGGAGAATGTGAAGGCTGACATATTTCACGCCTATGTCTCTCTCCTGAAGCAGACCAAACCAGTCCAGAGCTGGCTGCAGACTGCGGATGCCCTGGGACAGGGAGACATGCCCCTAATGATGCTCCAACTCCAAGTGAGTATTTTCTATAGGTGGGTATTATTCCCCAGTTTCCTCTCCTTCCCTTAGCAATAGACTGCCCTTGTAAAACATTCATACAGCAGCTGCATGAGAGTAGAGAACACCATACCTCACTCTTTCCTTCTGATCTCAGGGACACTGAGACCAGGCACAGTGGTCTGTCCCTGACTGAGATTACTAACACAGCAGAGATTGGATCAATCCTAGGTAGTTACCAAACTGGCAATGTAAGGCTGCCAGGGAGCGGCATATGTGGTAACAGGTTGTATGTTATAGGCATAGTAATAGGTTGATACTAAATTATTCACAGGGCAATAATGGCACAAATGGTGGGGGGGGGGGGGGGTGCAGGGGTGCAGGTGGAGGGGCATTGGTTGGCATGGAGACAATGAGGGGCCATGGAGGAGTTGGGGGAGAGAATGAGATGGCATGTATGGTGCCTGGGGAATCTGGGGGTTGGGGAGGTGGAGGTTATAAGACTGATTTATGTTTTATTGGGGTTGTTTTTGCAACTGGGACAAAATGCTGGGTTACTGAGGCCAGTCTTTCACCCAGCCCATCTCGGCAGTCCCTGTGTTGCCTCTGAATTCTTTCTGTGGGTGACAAACGTGACTCCTGTTAACACCGGCCCCCACCACAAATGAAAATTTGACCATCGGAGGCCCCTAAGTTTGGTTTGCGGAGCTGGGATTTTCCCAACTCTGTGCCCCTGATGCAGGAGCAAAGATTCAGGCCTATGTAATTGTATGTGGTGTCTTCTGAAATTAAATCAACAGATTATTGTGTAATAATTGATACTTTTAAATGTTTTCTCTCCTCCTCCATATTCCCACTCATATATATGTGTATACCCTCTCCCTTTCTTTTTCCTCTGCCTCCTCCTCATATCCCTTACCCTGCAGGTACCTAGTATCGTGAAAGCTTTGCATAAGCAGCTCAAGGAGAAAAGTATGAAGACTCGACAAGGCTGTTTCAACCTCCTCACCGAATTGGCCAGTGTCCTACCCGGAGGCTTATCAGAACATATACCAGCCTTGGTACCAGGTATGAACAATGGCAGCAGTGGGTGCAGAGAAACTCAAAACAGTACATCTCCTAGGGTTGGTAAGGAATGCACCAACAGGCCATATTTTCAGAAAAGTGGGACACTGCTCCCTTCCCCAAAGCTTCAGTATCCCACAAATTCTGAATTCCTGCTCTCATGCACGTTGCTATCTGGAGTGCCAAGCAGAGGGCCAGTTTTCCAAACTTCCCCACCAGAGGAATTAGGAACAAGAGATAAAAGTTCAAAGGAGTATAGACCTTGGTGGTACCAATAAAATAGAAATCTGAAAGGTTGCAGTGTGAGAAGGTGATATGAGGCTAGAAAGCGTTGTGTACCAAATGAATTGCTTTGTCCATGTACCTTTTTGATGCATGTGGGATGTTTCCTATTAGAGGAATTGAAGTTCTGGATGGACTTAGGTTTTATAAAAAACTTGTGGAGAAGTACTTATTTGAATGCTCAGTTACAGTAAACTAATCCAATTTTCTTTATTTTACAGGCATTATTTACTCTCTCACTGACAAATCGAGTACTTCAAACATGAAGATTGATGCACTGACCTTCTTTCATGTCATCCTTTGCAATCATCCCCCAGAAGTGTTCCACCCCCACATCAAGACATTGTTGCCACCAACAGTAGCCTGCATTAGCGATCCATTCTATAAGATCACTTCCGAGGCCTTGCTGGTGACTCAGCAACTTATAGAGGTGATTCGACCACTAGGCAAGCCTTGTTCATTTGACGCTAAGCCTTATGTGAAGGATTTGTTTAGTAGCACTTTAAAGAGATTGAAAGCATCTGACATCGACCAAGAAGTGAAGGAGAGAGCGATAGCCTGCATGGGACAGATCATTTGTAATCTTGGAGACAACCTAGGTGCTGACCTGAACCCCACATTGCAGATTTTCCTTGAACGACTGAAAAATGAGATCACAAGACTGACCACCGTCAAAACCTTGACCCTGATTGCAAGCTCTCCTTTAAAAATTGACCTGCGCCCAATTCTTGGTGAGGGTGTCCCGATCCTGGCCTCTTTTCTCAGGAAGAACCAGCGTGCATTAAAACTCAGCACCCTAGCTGCACTGGATATTCTGGTTAAGAATTATGGTGACAGTCTCAAGCCGGTGATGATCGAATCAGTCTTAAAGGAGATGCCAACCTTGATTGGGGAGAGTGACATGCATGTCTCTCAGATGGCCATCACCTTCCTGACGTCACTGGCCAAAGTCTATCCATCGTCGGTGTCTAAGATTGGTGGGTCAATATTAACAGAACTGTTCAACCTTGTTCGCTCACCACTGCTCCAAGGAGGGGCGCTGAATGCCATTTTAGATTTCTTCCAGGCTTTGGTGGTATCCAAGACTCCCAACATGGGCTACATGGAGCTCCTCAAGCAGCTGACAGGAACCATCTATTCATCAGCTCAACCAGGTGGTGGCGTGGTTTTGCACAAACAAGCTTATTACTCTGTGGCTAAATGTGTAGCTGCACTTACCTCAGCTTGTCCAAAGGATGCCAGTACGGTGGTGAACCAGTTTGTCCAAGACGTGAAGAACCCCAAATCTTCTGACTCAGTCCGTTTGCTGGCTCTACTTTCTTTAGGCGAGATAGGCCGCACCATGAACTTGGGTGCACAAAAGGAGCTTAAGGTGGTCATTCTTGAAGCGTTTTCGTCACCTAGTGAGGAAGTGAAGTCAGCTGCCTCCTATGCATTAGGAAACATCAGTGTGGGAAACCTCAGCGAATATCTTCCTTTCATGCTGAAAGAGATCAGCAGTCAGCCCAAGCGACAGTACCTGTTGCTGCACTCGTTGAAAGAGGTGATCAGCTCTTCCCCAGCGGATAGTTTGAAACCTCACGTCCAGGACATTTGGGCCTTGCTGTTCAAAAATTGCGAGTGTGCTGAAGAGGGGACTCGGAATGTGGTGGCCGAATGTTTAGGAAAATTAACCCTCATTGACCCAACCCACCTGCTGCCCAGGCTGAAGAAACAACTCACATCAGGTAAATATGGGAACAAGTTTTTTGTGGAACAGGACAAATCCAAAGTTTTAAAAAGTATTTTTATATATAATTTTTCATGCCCTCACAACATCTCAAAGGACTTCACAGCCAATGAGGTAGTTTTGAAGTGTAAAATGCAGTCATCAAATGCAAGAACACACAAACAATGATTTGAAGAAAGTTGTTCATTTAAGTGTTTCAAACTTTGAATGCCTCCACAGGTTCAGCCTATGCTCGAAGTACAGTGGTGACTGCTGTCAAGTTTACAATTTCAGACCATCCACAGGGGATTGATCCGCTGCTGAAAGGCTGTATAGGTGAGTCTGGCAACTGAGAAGTGGCTCCTGCCAGTAGGTACAAAGTAAGAGAGGGCAGTGACCAATTCCCCTCTCCTGACAGCCTTGTGATAAAGACACCAACCATCATAGTGCTGAAACATACAGGCCATGAGGTCCCAGATTCAACCCTCAGTCTATGGGTGAGTTATCCAATCTACACTTGGCTCACTACCTAAGTGTTAGAAAGGGGTTAAAAAATTAATGAAGGTCGTTCTCATCACTGGCCAGTGGGCCTGGCTGGAATATTCCCTTTGCTGAAATGTGGTTGTTGGGTGAATACCTACCTGCACATCCACAGTGGTAAGTGCTTCGCTCATTGCTCTACACCAGAGACTTGTGTAATGAATAGGAAGTTGTACAAAACACCAGAGGGCAAACTAATAACTAATGCTGCAAAAGTGAGAGGGTGGCAGTTGAGGGAGAAGGAAATTAATAACAAAGGGGTAGCATCTTCCGGAGGGGCGGGGGGAGGGTTTCAAAGCATTTTTTCCCCCACCCATCCTGGTTTTGGAGATTGTTAAAAGGAAGGCTGTTTTTATAATGTGCATGGTGTAACTGAAGGACCTGACGTAGCTGACAGTTGAATTCTTTCTTGTGTAGATAGTGCCACTACAGTAGAATATTCTATAGGAGTAAAGAAAGAGATTTCATTTATATAACACTTTTCAATTGTGGTGACTATAGTAATGTAGGAAATATAGCACCTCATTCTCCCACAGCAGCAATGCGATAATCAC
Organism: Mustelus asterias; assembly: GCF_964213995.1. Classification (NCBI taxonomy): domain Eukaryota; kingdom Metazoa; phylum Chordata; class Chondrichthyes; order Carcharhiniformes; family Triakidae; genus Mustelus; species Mustelus asterias. The sequence goes on along the minus strand of NW_027591870.1, from coordinate 23,738 downwards.
CAGATAAGCTGCTTCAAGTGTGGCTTGAGGGATAAATGTTGGTTAGGGAGAGGAACGACATCGTTGTGCTCCCTTGAATAGTTGTGGAATATTTAACATTCAGCTGAGAGGGCAGGTGGGGCCTGGATCTTGGTGATACACAGCTCCTCTGACAGCCTGATATGTGCTTGAGTCTCTGGAGTGGATCTTGAACCCACGACTTACTGACTCGGAGTCTGAAATGATGCAGGAGTACGCTATACTAGGTCTAGCTTTGATGGATTGAGCCAACAATCGCAGCTATATTTAAGGGTACACGTGTCATTCTGTGGGGCTCTGAATGAACGGAGTGTAAGGGCCAGACTTTGGTCAGCTTCAGCCAGTTTGCGAATGGGATTGGTGGCCCTGTGTGCTACCATTTTGCTCTCCAGCGACTTCCCTTGCCAAAGTTTCTTGTTGCGCACCAGTCCTTTCCTTTGCTGGGATTCAATTCTATGAATGTTCAGTGCTCGGCAGCACTGCCCAGGTGGCTGTTCTTCACGTGAGGTTGGACACTCGAGGCTGATGAAATCCATCTGGAAATTTGGCTACCCACTTTACCTCTGCCAAGTCTTGGTTTCCATTGACAGCTGCCTCTTCACTGTTGTCTGTTTTACGCAGATGCTTGAGGAGCATTTCATCCCTTGGAATGTTGCCTACTTGTTCAACCAAGGGATTACGGTAACCTCATTCTGTCCTAGCCCAACACCATAATACAAGCATTTCTATTCAGCCTCTTGGTGGATCTTTCCAGCTTCACACATGGTCTCCACCTGACAGGCTTTGAATTGATCGGTTTGGTAGGTTAGCAGATCCAGGTAGCGAAGGGCAGCAACACCAGCTATTGGGAAGTTTACTCTTCAAAAGAGAATGACTTGCTGATCTGCAGTCGTTAATGTTTCCCATTCTTTTATACAGGAGATTTTTTGCGGACTCTCGAGGACCCAGATCTTAATGTCAGACGTGTAGCCTTGGTGATGTTCAACTGCGCAGCTCACAATAAGCCTTCCCTGATCAGGGACCTGCTGGAGACAGTGCTTCCACAGCTGTACAATGAAACCAAGGTCAGAAAGGAGCTCATCAGAGAGGTAAGCATGTCACACAGGAGACTTTAAAAGATAAAGTGCTCCCCATGGTCTTTTCAAATCCCAAATGGCCTTACCAAATCCCAAATGTGGTAGCCAAATTTTGCAGGAGCAGGTCCCGGAAACAACAATGACCACTTTATCCGATATTGACCAGAACATTGGACGTAATTCCTTTATTCCTCAATCCTGCGTCCGAATGAGAGGGCAGATGGAGCTGTTTTAACATTGATTTGAAAAGCTGTAGCTCTGACAGTGCCTCACTGGAATGTCAGCCTAGATTTTCAGCTCATGTGTCTGGAGTGCCACTTGAAACCCTTAACATTCTGACGCTGAGGCACGAGTGCTATCACAGAACCACAGGTTCAGAGGAGGGGCAGCAGAGTCTTTCCCAGTGGATCCCACTTCGGGAAGTGAGGTGGAAAAATGGCATGACAGAATCAGTTATACCTTCCTGTCCTCATTAAAATGGCTGTGCCTTCTTGGAGTGTGACCACTCCACCAATCCCTGGTGGGTGCAAGGCAAGGAAATACCTGAGTGTGACCGATCTCTGCTATATCCTCAGCTTTGTGCCTGGGAAATATACACTCCGGCCTCGGTTGCAAAAGACACTAAATGCATAGAATCCCTACAGTGCAGAAGCAGGCCATTCGGCCCATCGAGTCTGCACCGACTCTCCAAAAGAGCATCTTATCCAGACTCAATCCCTATAACCCCACATATTTACCCTGCTAATCCCCCCCAACCTACACATCTTGGAACAATAAGGGGCAATTTAGTATGGCTAATCAACCTAACCTGCACATCTTTGGACTGTGGGAGGAAACCAGTGCACCCAGAGGAAACCCACACAGACACGGGAGAACGTGCAAACTCCACACAGTCACCCAGGCCAGATTTGAACCCGGGTCCCTGGTGCTGTGAGACAGCAGTGCTAATCATTGTGCCACTGTGCGACAGTATTTGTCAATTTTCCATCTTTGGTATTGTGGTGACCTAATTCTGTAAATATTCTTATTGTGTAATTTTAGTAGGAATTATGAATGAACAAGTATAAAGGACATACATATCCTAGTGTGGATACAGGTTCAGATCATTGTCTACTTGTGGCAAAAATTAAGATGGAACTGAAAATACCAAAAAGGAAAATATGTGAAACCGTTTAGACACTGACTTGTTAAAAGTTGAGAACATCAGAAGGGGGGCAATGGCTCAGAATTGAAGAAACAACAGAAGTGTGGAACAAGAAATAGAAAGAAGCAAATTGGAAAAGATGAGAGACGGTATACAACATGCTGCAAAGGAAATATTACCAAAATGGAAAAGAAAAAGAGATGAGTGGATGGCAGATGCGATACTAGGAATGATAGAAAGAGGAACAAAAAGAAACACACTGAGTATGATGAAATTGAAAAGGAAATAAAGAATGCACGTAGACAGGCTAAAGAGAAATGGTGCAATGTGATGTGTGATTCAGTAACAACTCTCAAAATGAGTTAATGTACCAGAAGGTGAAATTGTTGACAGGTAGAAAGGAAGGAATAACAACAGATTGTGGGTGCAGAAAAGACAAAAATAGTTAAAATATTGTTTGAATGAGATGCAGTAGCAAGAAGATGGACGGAATATGTACACAAATTATATGATGATCCTAATCAAGGGAGTCCTCAAGACATGGAGGCAATTGATTGTCCAAACATTATACCAGAGGTAAAGTATGCTCTAAAATTGATGAGGACAAGCAAAGCTCCAGGCATAGATGAAGTAACAAGAGAATGTCTAAAAGCTCATGGAGAAACAGAATTAAAGCGATAACTGTGATAATTTGTGATCAAATATGTACCAAAGGATACATTCCAAATGACTTTTGTTACCTAAGAAACCTAAAGAAATGGAGTGCAATCGGTTTATAACTATGAGCTTAATGAGTCCTCTCATTAGAAATCAAAATGGAACGAAATAATGACACATGAAGCAGAAATTGGTGAAACACAGTCTGGATTTAGATTGGAGTAGGAACAGAATTTAACTCTTGAACAATCTCCAATAAATATAAAGAAGTAAAACGAATGAAGAAGCCAAAAGCTAATGGACATTGCTGAAATGTGACATTGACTGTAAAGATGTGAAAATTATTGGGACCAATTGGAAACATGGTAGATGGACAATCTGATATGTTTCAAGTGGCGACAGGAGTACAACAATGCTGTGTACTGTTATAAAAATTAGGTGTACACAGAGCAATATTCAGAGGATTTGATGTACTTCCAGGGGTAAAAAGAGGAGGCAAGAAAGTAAACTTGCGATGTGTCGACAGCACAGCATTACTGTCAAAATCAGAAGATGCCCTATAGATCCTACTTGATCTAAGATATTTTAGAAATTTAGAAAATGGATTGAGTATGAAGACCAAAAAGACATTGGTAGTTAGAAAGAATACATTAGAAGAAACTAGAGTGAAAATTAAAGTGGACGGTGTTAGTCTGGAACAAATAAGTTTGTCTATCTGAGACAAATTATAACAGAAGATGGTGGAGGTGAGGCTGAAATTAGAAGAAGGGTAGAAATAGACAGAAATAATTTTGTGAAGTTTATGTAAACAGGAAAGCTTAAACTTGTAACATAAGATGCTACATTCTAATCTACTTTTCTGTCTGCCTCAGAAACCTGGACAATAAATAAAAATGCGTGGAAGATAATAGAGCCCAGTGAATGACAAAAATTCCATAGACAGCCTAAGACAAATGAAGAGTTCATTGAAATTACGGGGGGGGGGTGGGGGGGGGAAGCAGCAGATCTGGTAGATGTACATGCAGCTGCAATGAATGATGAAATCTGGGTTTGTTTGCTGCAACTTCCCACTCTGATTTACACACTTGCCATGTTAATACTTCCCACTGTTTTGTGTAATACCCTTGGGTTTCCTGACTATTTCCTCCATTTCTTTCCAGGTAGAAATGGGACCTTTCAAACACACGGTAGATGATGGGCTTGACATTAGGAAAGCTGCTTTTGAATGTATGTACACCTTATTGGACAGCTGCCTCGACAGGCTGGACATCTTTGAGTTTCTGAACCATGTGGAAGATGGGCTAAAAGATCATTATGATATCAAGGTAAATGAGCTTATCCATAAGTGCCAAAGGGGCGCTCTTGCGCAGGGGACATGTAGGGGCGTGGTGGTGAGTGGGCCCAACCCAGTATTGTGCATTTTACTTTCTGGTTCCTTCTGAAATAACTTCATTTTTCTTCCTGGCTTGCAGATGCTGACTTTCATCATGTTGGCGCGATTGTCAGCTGTTAGCCCCAGTGCCGTGCTTCAGAGGTTAGACAGACTGGTGGAGCCCCTGCGTGCAACCTGCACTACTAAGGTGAGCCTTTGTTCATGGGATGGAAGCATTGCTGGCAAGAGCAGCATTTGTTGCCCATCCTTAATTGCTCTTGAGAAGATAGTGTTGAGCTACTTTCCATTAGAAAGTGCTGTTAGAAAGCTTAAGACTAAGTGACACTCCAGGAACAGGTTCCAAGTTGGGGTATTATGCAGATAAGAGGGAAATTTGTAGGTAGTGGTCTCCCCATGCGTCTGCTTGTTGTGAAAGGCTTGGTGAATTGGTGCACGAATTTCCATGTGTCTCACACTGCTGCCCTGCATGCCAGTGGTGGAGGGAGTGGATGGTAAAGGTGATGGATGGAGTGCAAATCAAATGGTTGCTTTGTCCTGGAGGTATTGAACTTTTCAAGTGTTGTCTGAGCAGCACTCATTCAGACAATTGGAGAATATTCCATCACACTCCTGACTGGTGTCTTGCAGATGGTGGAAATATTTTGGAGAGCCAGCAAGTGAGTTAGTTGCAGAATTTATTGGCTTCTGACTTGCTCTTATAGCCACACTATTTATATGGCTAGTCCAATTCAGTTTCTGGTCAATGGTAACCCCCCTGAATGTTGATAGTGGGGAATTCAGTGATAGTAATGCCTTTGAATGTCGAGGGATAATGGTTAAATTCTCTCTTGGAGATGGTCATTGACTTGTGTGATATGAATGTTACTTGCCACTTACCAGCACAAGCTTGAATATTGTCCAGGTCTTGCTGCATTTGGACATGGACATATGGAGTCGTGAATGGTGCTGAGCATTGTGCAGTCATCAACGAACATCCCTACTTCTGACCTTATGATGGAAGAAGGGTCATTGATAAAGCAGCTGAAGATGGTGGTACATAGGACACTGCTAGGGCAAACTCATGCAGCAGTGTCCTTGGGTTGAGATAATAGATCTCCAAGTCCTTGCCAGGGATTGCTGAACACTTTTTAGTGAAGGTTATCGTAATATCCACATAGATAATTAGCCAGCACTATGCTTGTTGGATTTAAATCTTCATAATCTTTCCCTCCCTCCCTTTCAGCTTAAAGGGCTAAGAGAAAATAACGGAAAGGAAGCTGAGGTGGAGAGTTGGTTGTACCACTGGGGGAGTGGGCTAAAGGCACTATATTCCCTACCTTTTGTAATGAGCAGGACAGGTGCTTGTCCGAAGTGAAGCCTTTTCATGGGTCTTACTGTCCCCCTCCTACTCTGGGTGTTCTGTACACTTGCAGTTCTTCACCTGTTAACTATGGCTCAATGGTAACACCTTAATGCTGTTATCCCACTCTATTGAAACCTCCTCCTACCTCTCACTGGACCATATCCCCCACCAAAAAGCATCAACTTGTTTCCCAAATGATCACTGACCTCATCTCCTCTGGAAATCATCCCTCGACTCTACAGCCCACTTCTACTTCCTACCCAAGATCCACAGAGAGGGCTGCCCTGGTTGGCTCGTCACTAGCTTGTTTTTGCCCCTTAAAACTGATTTCTACCCACCTACGTCCACAACACTTTGAAGGCCCTCCCGTCCCTAAATGTCTCTTCACCATGGACATCCTTGCTACACCTTCCAGAATAGTCTGGGGGCCCATCCACTGCTTCTGCCTTGAATGGAAATGCAACCAGTCCCCATGAACCTCCACCTGGCTGAACTTGTTACTTGGAACTTTTAATTCCACTCACTTCCTCCAAACAGAATAGCATCATAATTGTTACAGCCCATAAGGCCATTCTGCCTATCATATCTGTGCTGGCTCTCATAAGGAGTTATTCACGTACTGCACTCCCATCCCCTCAACACATCCTTGTGCATTCCTCCATTTCCAATTGTTAGAACATTAACAAAATGTAAAAAAAATTATGGTACAGAAGGAGGCCACTCTGCCCATCATGTCTCTGCTGCAAAATGTGCCACCTAGCCTAACCCCATTTTCCAGCACTTGGCCCTGGAGGTTACAGAATTACAGGTGCATATCCAGACATCTTTTTAAATGAGATGAGGGTTCCTGCCTCTCTTACCCTTTTCAGACAATGAGTTCTACATCCCCATCGCCTTCTGGGTGAAAGCAATTTTCTCCACTCTAATCCATCTATCAATCACTTTAAATCTGTAGATAGCTCTGACAAAGCGTCATCCGCACTTGAAAGGCTAGTTCGCTTCTGTCTCCACAGATGCTGTCCGATCTGCTGAGATTTTCCAGCATTTACTGCTTTTGTTAATCTAAATCGCTGATCTATCTGCAAAGGGAGTTTGCCTTCCCCTCATCTGTATCCAGGCCTCTCACAACCTTGTACAATCTCCCTGTAGCAACAATATTCATATTGGAACCTGTATGGATAACAGCTATTGCCTTGAGGTGGGTGGAATTGTTTCACTCATGATCAGGTCCTCTACCTCCCCTGTGTTTTCTGATGAGAGTAATGGTGCTGTTTCCAGCTCTTGGCCTGAACTAGAAAATTTCAGCAGCTATGCTTCCAATTTTCACCCCTCTCTCCCTCTTTCTCCTCTTCCTTTCCTTCCTCAGCTTCTCTGTCTCCATTTCTGAGGATAATCTTATCAACTAGACTCTAGTCATAAGCCAACTAACTCCTGAAGCCACCTTGACTGCACTTCATCCCGTTGTGCTGCTTATAAGGATTCCATTCCCCCAGTTTCTCCATCTCCGGCATGTCTTCTCACAATGCCACCTTCCACGCCAATTTTCTTATTTGCTCAAATGAGAAAATTATTCCACCTGCCTCACCAAACGTTGTTAACTGGGTCCTTAATTTCCTTCCCTTCTGCGCTCATCTGCTTGATATCTTCCCCAAAGTGACGTGCAAAAACTGGACACTATTCTAACTGTGACCTAACCAATGGTTTCTGCAGGTTTAACACGGCCTCGATTTGACTCCCATTTGTATTTCTGCACATTGCCATATCCACATTTACAGGTATAATGCTGATTTGCCTTCTCTTGCAGGTAAAGGCGAACTCGGTGAAGCAGGAATTTGAGAAGCAGGATGAGCTGAAACGCTCAGCGATGAGGGCAGTAGCAGCTTTACTCACCATCCCAGAGGCTGAGAAGAGTGCACTGATGGCAGAGTTCCAGTCGCAGATCCGGTCCAACCCGGAGATGGCGGCTATTTTTGAAAGCATTCAGAAAGACAACACATCAGCGAGTAGTACGGAAACAATGGACCTCAGCTAAAAAAAAAAACAAACCAAAAGGATCTAAACAAGATGCTTTGGCTTCATAACTAACTCCTGTGTGATATTATTTATATCTTGCCATTTGTTTTTTTTTCTGTTGTTGCAGCCCCTCCTATCAGCGCAATGGCTGGTATAATGGGTTGGCAGTCTCTGTTGCCTTTGCATGACTTTTGTTTCTGGATGTTGGTGCTCACAACATGGTCCATATAGTGTGCCCTCTGCCACACCCGACATCCAGCTACTGTGTTGGAATGTTGGGAATCTCGAGGGTGACTGTTGCTCGTACTTGGACTCGCTCTCCTCATTGGGAAGAAAGGGGCAAACAGCTGTGGGAGGGAAAGAGATTGAAGGGTCCTAACTTGAGCATTATTGAAGTGGCCTCATGAGGCACAAAATGAAGCCTCTGAAGTTGGAGATGTGCCTGGGATCTTGTCACCCTAACCAAAGATTTTCAAATTTGGCATTACTTCTCAGCTGTCCTATTTTACTTGTATGTCCAGAAACTAAATTTATTGGTTGCTGAAAGATTATATGCTCACCCTGAGTACTGACCTGAATTCTACCATTTCAATGATGGGCTAACTGATTCAGTGCATGTTTCAACCTCTCTTTTGGATGTAGTGCTCACAGCACGATCCAGGAGGCTCAACCACTTACCAGGTGAGAATGCAGGGCTGCCAGCAATGGTTGCATTTGCACCATTCTCGATGGAAGGCAGGAAAAATACTGATTGGGAAGAGGCACCTATATGGGGGTGAGGAAATAGACTAGGAGTGGAAAGGCCAGTCAACTGAACAAGACAGTTACAAGACTGATATAGACCCTGGGTGTAACATTGTGTGTTGGCACAGCAACAGTAGCTCACATAAATGCAACCTGACCATTGCTGTTCTGTCTGAATGGACCATTTTTAGTCACATTGGCCTGGCAATTTTGGGTGATTTTTCCAATCCTCTTTGTATTTCTTACCGCAGACAATGATTTACTTGCTACGAGGAGTGAAAAGTAAACTGAAGGAAGCAATAGTTTGGGACTTGATCCCCTAGATGGTGGCTTGGGTGGCAGATTGCATTTCTCTTGGCCATAGGCTGCAGGCAGAGTATATCCCTCTGTGGTGGTTGCTGGATTCCCTGCTCCTACCACCACCACCCCCAACCCCCTGCCAAGCATCTTTTTTAGTTTCAACTTTCAACAGCCATGTTCTCCTGATGAGGAACTTTGGACTGAGACAAGCTGTGCTTTAGTCACCACCCCCCCCCCCCCCCCCCCCCCCAACACAACACTGGGGGTGGTGGAGGGAAGAAATATTTGTTTTGAAGCATTTCCATATTTACCACATGGGAGCAGTTCATTAGGGGATGAAAATGATGCAAGCAAATCACTTTCTCCCTCTATAAAATGAACTGAACTGAATTATCTCCCTGCTGAAGATTGCAACTAAAGCAAGTGCATGTTCTACTCCTCTGCTCTCTGGCACAGCTAATTTCGCTAACGCTAAATGTCATGCAATACATGACCATGCTCTTTTAAGAAATAAAATCTGAATTGGATGGAAGAGTCCATTTGCGCCAATGCACTGTTAAACCTGGGATCCTGATGTGAAGCAGTCTACTTGGGCTCCCAGTGTCAACTTTCATGTATTCATCAGTATTGGAGTTGGGAAGTTTAAAAACAATGGGGTAGAGAATGGGTGGTGGTGGTGATTAACATGCAGATGTCTCCAGCACAGCTTGTAAATAAATCACCCATTAGTTACCAAATGCATTACTGGCATCTAATGTCACCTTACTGTGGCAACTGTCATGTACACAGAACTGTGTGGCAGACTGCTTGACATTAGGTCTGTTTGATCTTTCAGTTGTGCCCAATTGAAATATTGGCTGCCCATCAAGCACTGGACCAGATGGAGTGCTGCTAAATAAGTCTTGTGGTATCTTGGATCTATAAGCTTAACATGCAAGATGACTTGAATAGTTTGCAAGCTATAAATGTGATGTTTTTTGAACCTGATCAGCTACACAATGTACTGGAAAACTGCCACAAAGCAATATAGTGACGAGTTTGCAACTTCTCCAGTTTTTAAAAAAAGTCAAAGGCAATTGTCAATATGGGAGTGTTATATTAAAAGTTCATGAATATTTTGGAGCAAGTGGTATTATAAAAATAAAGATTGAAGCACGGGGTTGTTTGTGAGGGCTCTTGCCGTATGTTGTGCATGCCTTGTTAGAGGTGTGAGGGAATCTCCTCTGTTAGTCTATGCTACACTCTGCCTCGAGTTATTGAACCTGTTATCGGTGAAGAGAAATGGAAGCATCTCAAGGTAAGTGACTTCCATCACATACTGACTTCCCTTTAACTACTGCCTCCTCCACAATCAGATGACGAGTGTCAAGAACTCAGCAGGGTGATGAAGATTTCTTGTGTTCTACCGCTTCATTTTCAGCTGGGGCCCATGGATGTTAAAGATGAACTAGGTCTACAGGGTGCCCTCTTGACACTGACTTCACCCCACTGTGTTTCCAAACTTTCACATAGTGTTCCATCACAGACAAAATAACTTGCCCATCTAAGACTATTGTCATCTTGTTTATGGCTATGCTTTGTTTCATCTGGTCCTGTTCACTTATTCAGGAGATTTGGTTGGGGGGGGGGGGGGAAAGAGGAAAGGAGTCCAAATACTGGAATGCAGTCTCCCTGTAGCTAACCTTGTTAACAATGCACAAATGTTCAATACAGTGAGTACCTTTTTAAAAAAAATCTAATTTCCCTTATTGCCCAATAGTGTAGCACTGAGCAAAACTGTCGGGTCTAGGAAATGCCAGACTGATTGCTACCTACAGCAAAACAGGAGGAGGAGGAGTTTAGAGCTAATTCTCAAACTTTTGGCTGAAAGGATTTCCCCCTGCCCCTTTGCTCCTTGTAAATGCTGTGCTTTCAATTTACTTGGATACCTGGGTGGGGGGAGGAAGGGATGTTATAGCTTAACATTTTTAACACCTGTATTGAACAAGACACACATCAGCACTGGTAATTAGGTCTGCCTTGCAATCTGCCACTTTCTGCACTTCTCTATATACACTACCCCATTGAAATAAGTTTGCCCACCACCTATGCTACATGTGTAGCATCTGCTCAGTTTACATAAAGTCTGCATTTAGCCATCACTTGTATGTATCCCCTCGAGAGGTTCTACAAACATAAAGCATAACCTGTTGAGTCATGCCCAATCTGGGTTTCACCAGGGTTACAGCCTTGGTTCAAACATGGATGAAAGAACTGAATTCCAGAGGTGAGTTGAGAATTACTCCTTCGTGTTGGGGATTGGTAGGGTAAATACATGGGGTTACACATATAGGGCCTGTTAGTGCAGGCTGAATGGCCTTCTGTACTATAGGGATTCTATGAGGAGGTCATAAGTGGGGATGTTTGCTGATTGCACAATGTTCATGACTGCACGATGACTCAGATACTGAAGCAGTCATGTTCAAATGCAACAAGTTCTGGACAATATCCAGGCTTGGGCTGATGAGTGGCAAGTAATATTTATGCCACACAAGTGCCAGGCAATGACATCACCAATGAGTGACACTAACCACCATCACTGAATCCCCCCCACTCAACATCCTTGAGGTTAACATTGACCAGAAACTCAAATTGAACTCATCTCAAACAGTGGCTACAAAAGCAGGTGAAGGACTAGGAATACTGCAGAGTAACTCACCTGACTCTCCAAAGCCTGTCCCCCATCTGCAAGGTACAAGTCAGGAGTGTGATGGAAGATTCCTCACTTACCTGGATGGGTGCAACAACCGAAGAAGTTTGACACCATCCAGGACAAAGCAGCCCACTTGAATGGCACCACATCTACAAACATCCACCACTGACACTCAGTGGCAGCAGTGTATACTATTTACAAAATACACTGCAGAAGTCCACCAAAGATTCTTAGCACTTTCTAAACCGACAAACACTTCCATACAGGACAAGGGCAGAGATACATTGGAACACCACCACCTGCAAGTTCCCCTCACCATCCTGACTTGGAAATACATTACCGTTCCTTCAATAAGTGGGTCAAAATCCTGGAATTCTCTCCCTAACGGCATCATGGGTCAACCCACAGCCCATGCTCTTCAGGTGATTCAAGGAGGTAGCTCATCACCACCTTCTCAAGGGCAAATAGAGATGGGCAATAAATGCTGGCCAGCCAGTGGTGCCCATGTCCCACAAATGAACAAAAAAAGTTAGAGAAAAGGGCTGGTGCTTTAGTAGGAGGTAGCCCCATGTGAGGGGTTATCTTAGAGGAAGGGGCTAAGTGGGATTAAGAGGTTTCATACATATATTTTTTTTAAGTGGCTTGTGAAAAAAACTTACCATTTCAAAGACGTAACTGCTGCTATGGTGTGCAATAAAACCCCACCCCCAAGAACAAAGAACAGTACAGCACAGGAAACAGGCCCTTCGGCCCTCCAAGCCTGTGCCGCTCATTGGTCCAACTAGACCATTTGTTTGTATCCCTCCATTCCCAGACTGCTCATGTGACTATCCAGGTAAGTCTTAAACGATGCCAGCGTGTCTGCCTCCACCACCCTACTTGGCAGCGCTTTCCAGGCCCCCACCACTCTCTGTGTAAAAAACGTCCCTCTGATATCGGAGTTATACCTCGCCCCTCTCACCTTGAGCCCGTGACCCCTCGTGATTGTCACCTCCGACCTGGGAAAAAGCTTCCCACTGTTCACTCTATCTATACCCTTCATAATTTTGTACACCTCTATTAGGTCTCCCCTCATTCTCCATCTTTCCAGGGAGAACAAGCCCAGTTTACCCAATCTCTCCTCATAGCTAAGACCCTCCATACCAGGCAACATCCTGGTAAACCTTCTCTGCACTCTCTCTCTAAAGCCTCCACGTCCTTCTGGTAGTGCAGCGACCAGAACTGGCCGCAGTACTCCAAATGTGGCCTAACCAGCGTTCTATCCAGCTGCAACATCAGACTCCAGCTTTTATACGCTATACCCCGTCCTATAAAGGCAAGCATACCATATGCCTTCTTCACCACCTTCTCCACCTGTGCTGCCACCTTCAAGGATTTGTGGCCTTGCACACCTAGGTCCCTCTGTGTCCCTCAAGCATAGTAAGGAGTCTAACAACACCAGGTTAAAGTCCAACAGGTTTATTTGGTAGCAAACGCCACTAGCTTTTGGAGCGCTGCTCCTTCGTCAGATGGAGTGGAAATCAAGCATTAACATAGGCCACTGGATTACCATTGTGCCATCTTCCCCAAGCCATTAATGCATCAGTTTGATTTTTTTCCACAGCACAGCAACACAAGGACCATACTCTGAGCAAATGAGCAACTTGATTTTATTAAAAGTGGAAGGTGGGGGGGTGGGGTGGTGTGAAGTCAAGATCTTGTTCTGTTAAAAGAATTCCATTCACCTTTCATGAATAAGATAATGCCATCATAGATATGGATATTTAGCCTAGAGATCACAGAAATCTGAAATTCCTTCCAACAACTTCTCCACAGTACCAGAGCCTCCCTCTTCCCCCTTTAAGGTTTGCCTTAAAACCCACATCTTTGAACTTTAGGTCACTTCCACTATTTCAACTGTGACAAGCCTAGCGATGGTGCTACAGTAATGCACATTGCTGTTACTATAAACAGAAGATTAAATGTGCTCCACTGGATAAAACAAGAGTGTAAGTACAGGAGTGTGAAAATGAGGACTGACAATTTCAACAAAAGCAATCAGAATGTAGCACAGAAAAGATTTTAACCTGGTCTGCAACCTGTGACAGCCAGAGCCAGGGTAAGGATAGAACAGTCTCAAAAAGGCCTTGGCCTGCTGGCTCATCACTGCTCAGGTTGAATGTTTGTAATAAGACAACATATCGTCCAGGGAGTTTATTCTTGCAGATTGATCCGGTTCCAAATTTGCTTGTGATGTTCCCACATTTGTGTACTGCTGTTGCCCATTTTGCTCAGGCTGCTGGTAGGAATATCTGGGATGGCCCTTCCAGCCTCCATGGTTATTTGACCTCTTGAAATCTCTACAATACTCTGAAGGGGGTGCAAACTCTGATGGTCTCTCATCTCTGAGATCTGGACGATTCTTAGACCAGTATCCAAACAGTAGTTCTGGAATGATTAAAAATAAAACACAAGTTAAAAGATTTGATGTATTACCTGCTTCCTCAAAGTAAGTAGGAACCATGCACTTTAATCATATCTGCAGCAATGAATGGGGGGGGGGTTAAGGAATGCTGGATCTCAATGCTGGTCATGGTCCATCACATTCTGATCCATGTCAATTTCATAGAATGCAAAGGCAGGGAGTCCATGCAGAATAATGCCCAACCTCCAACGTCCCTACTTTAAAGAACACCAATTAAATCTCCTACATTTTCTGAAAAAGAATACCATGCTATTCGTCTTCCCAAAGTTTAATCCCGCCATTCGATACCAATCTAGTTACCTTTTCCTCTGTCCCATTCCCGGATGTGAGGTACTCCAGGTTTCGTGTCCTTCCGCTCCTGTGTTACCACCTCCACCTTATTCCTTGGGCAAGTAGCTTCATTCTGTGTTACATCCAGTTCTGCTGCTGTGGATGTTAATTCCTGAGTCACTTCATCTGCACATGAAAAAAAATTACACGGATGACATGATTAGCTGTAAATTAATTGAGACTTTATTGTAAAGAAATTGTAAAGGGCAGTACCTTGCTTACATTGGACTATATTTTTAGTGTTGAGCATCATACTCCTGCAACACCTTAAGCTCCAACATAGGAAGGAATTTTTGAAATGGTACAACATACTTTAAAATATACATCCTGTGGACCTGAACCACATTATGTAGTTTTGATATCCTGCCTCAGAGCTACAGAACGTGGACCTACCCCCTTCTCCATAAAATCCGAAGAAAAAGGATCAAAAAGCCAGCCACCCCAACTCTCACTTGCACAGCTTCTCATGGAGTCACTGACAGGGCCTGAAGGGTTCCAGCCCATTACCCATGGCTGGGCTAGTACATGGAATAAAGTGTGGCAAGCAAACCAATGAAAAATTGAAAGGCTCAAATAACTAAACAAGGTAGGAACATGATCAGAAACACATTATAATTTTATTGCCAGTGTATAATCAGATCTACTCATTTGTATAAAAGTTGCATTTAACTAGTCATAGAGGTTTACAGCATGGAAACAGGCCCTTCGGCCCAACTTGTCCATGCTGCCCTTTTTTTTTATAAAACCCCCAAGCTAATCCCAATTGCCTGCATTTGGCCCATATCCCTCTATACCCATCGTACCCATGTAACTGTCTAAATGCTTTTTAAAAGATAAAATTGTACCCGCCTCTACGACTACCTCTGGCAGCTTGTTCCAGACACTCACCACTGTGAAAAAATTGCCCCTCTGGACACTTTTGTATCTCTCCCCTCTCACCTTAAACCTATGCCCTCTAGTTTTAAACTCCCCTACCTTTGGGAAAAGATATTGACTACCTTGTCTATGCCCCTCATTATTTTATAGACCTCTATAAGGTCACCCCTCAGCCTCCTACGCTTCAGAGAAAAAAGTCCCAGTCCTTATAACTCAATCCATCAAGTGCCGGTAGCATCCTAGTAAATCTTTTCTGCACTCTTTCTAGTTTAATAATATCCTTTCTATAATAGGGTGACCAGAATTGCACACAGTATTCCAAGTGTGGCCTTACCAATGTCTTGTACAACTTCAACAAGATGTCCCAACTCCTGTATTCAATGTTCTGACCGATGAAACCAAGCATGCTGAATGCCTTCTTCACCACTCTGTCTACCTGTGACTCCACTTTCAAGGAGCTATGAACATGTACCCCTAGATCTCTTTGTTTTGTAACTCTCCCCAACGCCCTACCATTAACTGAGTAAGTCCTGCCCTGGTTCAATCTACCAAAATGCATCACCTCGCATTTGTCTAAATTAAACTCTATTTGCCATTCGTCAGCCCACTAGCCCAATTAATCAAGATCCCGTTACAATTGGAGATCACTTTCTTCACTGTTCACTATGCCACCAATCTTGGTGTTATCTGCAAACTTACTAACCATGCCCCCTATATTCTCATCCAAATCATTAATATAAATGACAAATAACAGTGGGCCCAGCACTGATCCCTGAGGCACACCGCTGGTCACAGGCCTCCAGTTTGAAAAACAACTCTCTACAACCACCCTCTGGCTTCTGTCAAGAAGCCAATTTTGTATCTATTTAGATACCTCACCCTGGATCCTGAGAGATTTAACTTTATGCAACAACCTACCATGTGGTACCTTGTCAAAGTGTCCATCACATGTCTGGTATCTTTTATAGAGACTTTGTACCATTAAATAAATGTAGTCAAGTTTCAAGAAACATTATTTTCCAGTTTTTAAACTACATAGTTGTTATACTTCTGAAATTTAAATGAAAATGTAATTATATATTTTCCCAGTCAAAGTACCGTTCATCAGCTGATTGGTCATACACTTAACTGATAAAGCAACCCTATGAAAAGTAGCTCACCCTCAAATTCCCAGAAAGGAACATAGAACACCCATATAGATTCTCTTAGTGAAGCTATGAAAAGGAACATGCATTCTCCCACTCTTTCAGGGGTTATTATTGCAAACCCTGCATAGTACTTTTTTATTCGCAGGATGGGGCATCACTGGCTAGGCCTGAATTTATTGCCCTCAAGAAGGTGGTGGTGAGCTGCCTTCTTGAACTGCTGCAGTCCCTGTGGTGTAGGTACACACACACACAGCGCTGTTAGGGAGGGAGTTCCAGGATGCTGGCCTAGCTGCACTGAAGAAATAGTAATATAGTTGCAAGTCAGGATGACCTGCAACTTGGAAGGGAATTTGCAGATGGTGGTTTTTGAAAGGAGCCTTGGTGAGTTGCTGCAGTGCATCTTGTAGTTGGCACAATGTGTATCGGTGGTGGAGGAACGGAATGTTTATGGATGGGGTGCCAATCAAGTGGGCTGCTTTGTCCTGAATGGGAAAAAGCTTTGTGTGTATTATTGAAGCTGCACTCATCCAGGTAAATGGAGAATATTCCATCATAGGGATTTGTAGGGATACAATGTTTTGTATACATGGCGGGACAAAGATGGGAAAGATCTTTGTTTTAAATTGAGTGCTCTTCCACATGTCCCATTTTCTGGGCTTCACCCAGCACAATTTGCTCGCACCTTCTTCATTCTGCTCTGGCAGCTCTTCAGTGTCTTCGATTCCATCGCCTTTCAGTTTCTTCATCTTCCTCTGACGAACCTTTGCCAATCTAGCATTCAACATGGC
Source organism: Mustelus asterias (assembly GCF_964213995.1). NCBI lineage: Eukaryota > Metazoa > Chordata > Chondrichthyes > Carcharhiniformes > Triakidae > Mustelus > Mustelus asterias. The sequence continues at coordinate 6,753 of NW_027591870.1, read as the reverse complement.
TTTACGCTTCTCCTTCAGTTTCTCTCGTTTGGTTCTTTGATCCATCGTCTGTAACAGAAAGCAAAATTCAGCCACCACAACTCTCACTGGAATTTGTGAAAGGCAGTTAAAAACCAAATCTTAACTCCTGTGCACTCGGGTAATACAGACAGCTCCCAGCTCAGGAACCTGCTCCTTCACACTGCTATGAAGGCTGCTCTCAAACACCATCACAAGGATTCTCTAAGGCAGCAGCTGCTAATCCTGACACAATACAGTTGTCCACAGGGGTGGAAAAGGTCAAAGCAAGGTCAAAAGGTTACTCTCAACAGCTTTTATTCAAGTAACAGCAGTGACTGACTATGCTATACTAGGAATTGAGGATAAGCATGGTAACTGCAGCATAAACTCTTCAGCTGCTGTGCTGGTCATAGAATCCCTACAATGAAGGCAGCAGCCTTTCGGCTTATTGAGTCTGCACCGATTCTCCGACAGAACATTTACCCAGACTCTATCCCCGTAACCCTTCGTATTTAATCCCCCTAACTTGCACATCTTGGGACACTAAGGGGCAATTTAGCATGGTCAATCCACCAACCTGCACATCTCAAACTGTGGGAGGAAACCGGAGCATCCAGCAGAAACACAAGGAGAACGTGCTCACTCCACACAATCACCCAAGGCTGGAATTGAACCCAGATCCTTGGCACTGAGAAGTAGCACTGCTAACCACTGTGTCACTGCCCCAATTTTTTTGTTTGGCCAAACTCCATCATCATCATCACTGAATTGTTTGGTTTACCTTTGCTTTTCCAAAAATTCATGGTGGAGTTCCAACTGTAGCATAGAAACCCACTACTTCTGGTACAACAAAGCGCCCAGTTGAGGCAGTCTCAAGTGTGAACATCTGAAGAGGGTTAGGTCAGAATCTCTCATCTTTAAAAATGTATGTCTTTCCCACAAATGCTCCCTCTCAGACAGCAACTCAGCATTTTAAAATTATTTTCATTGTGACATCGCTGGTATTTATTGACCGTTTCTTGTAGATGAATTTAACCAGACTTCAAGAAATCTCCTTCCAATTTCTAGGATGTTTTACAGGATAATTAATTTTAAAGTTGAAGCTAAATGCAATTATACTTCTCTATAGCCCAAGCACCATCCAGGAGCTCCTTGTAGGCCACTTAAGCGCACAGTTAAAAATCAACCATGTTGGTGTGGGACTCAAGTCATTTATAAACCAGACCAGGTAAGGATGTCAAGACTTCCGAACATAGAGACATCAGTGAAGCCAATCTGACAGCTTCATGGTCATGTTTATTGACTCCAGGTGGCCACATCCAGATTTAAAGAACATGGAATTCAAACTGCCATGGTGGGGTTTGAACTCACTTGAATTTTCTTTAGTGCAGGCTAAAGTAGTACCAGTAGCGAGTTCTTAAACCCGACATAGTGTGACAAATACATTTACCAAGCCAGATCTTTATGTACAGATTCTCGCCTGTGGGCTGCTGAGTTTGGTTCCACCCTCACCTAACATCCAGAAACACTTACTTTCCACTGCATGTCACTTAATTAAAATCACGAGTGGGCAACCTAGACTAGCTTGCCCCCCCCTTGACTCATGGTCATAAAATTTTTTTTTTTTTTTTTAATATACTTTTCCAATTCAATCAAATCAAATCCAATTCAGAGTCTCAACAAGTTGAGACATTTCAGATCCAGGCTGACAAGACAGGGTGAGCGACCAAAATCACCCTGTCCTGGGCCTGATCTACATGAGCCAAGCCGATTGGAGAAGGGGGAGGTTCCTCCTCCAAGACTTGAGCTCATTTGCATCATAGCCAAAAGGCCGAGATGCCGCTTTTAAAAATTGCTTCATATGAAACATATGAAGCTTCAATGTAACCTAATGACCTCAATCAAGTGCAGCATCCTATCCATACTGCACTTGATCTTAGCCAAAAGGCCGAGAAGCGACTCATGGTCAGCGACTTATGACTCATGGTCATAAAATCTAGTAACAACAACTGGAATACTACACCACACAGTATGTTAACTCAGTGCAGACTGGTAATTGAATCTGGGACCTTCATTCCTTATACACTACCCTTTCCATGGTTATAACATTTTAAAAAAAAATAATAGTATTCCAACTTCAACAATGCCTTGAATAAATTTGTCACCTCTGTTTGTGTTCAGTGAAATTATATAAAAACGCTAATAAACAGATAGCTATTTTTGCCTAATTTTGGCCATTTCATGGTAATATCTACCCATATTTCTATCGTTTAAGATTAAGGTATCTGCACACCTCTCTTCTTCCATTCATTTAGGATTGACTTCCTTTCAGTATTCTTGTTCACATTCTACTGCACAGAATTATTCACTTATCTAACCAGTCAACGTCTTTCCTCAATAATCCAGTGTACTGTCTGTCCAAATTGGTATTACTCCAAATTTCAATACCTCCCCCTCTTGTGTCTATGTGCAGCAGATCATTTACCTAAACGGAAAACAAGGATCCATAGAGTATTCCACTGTCCACATCCTGCTTACTTACCCATATTCTATGCTTCCTTTTTCCCCCACCCAAAACTATTCCTCCCTCCATGTGGTGACAGGCTCATTCACATGGTATGCTTTACATTTTGCAAAACTCTTACTGTACAATCTGTCACTTTACAAAGTCACACAGACAATTCCTGACAAGCCCAATGCTCCTAGTCCATTTGGCTCAGCAACTCATAGTCTTGTTCAGCTGAGCAACTGTGAGAACCAGTGTCTCTGCTGTAACCATGTTGTTCAAATGCAATACGTTCGCACATTGGAAATGTACCTGGTCTCTCAGCATATCAAGGGTCTCGATCTGCTTCTTCCTGGCACTTTCATCACGAGCAAAGGCAAAATAACCTACACCCAGTTCTCGAGCCTCTATAATACAAAAAGGTCAATTTTCAGCTATCTGTTTTCAAGATTATTTTCCCCATACACTTTGGGTTCTGGCAACTCACTTTGCAGCTGACAGATTGGGCCAGCAACTCACTGCCAAGTTTCTGAAGACTTTGCTTTGTTAGCCAGCAGCCAAGAAGGTGGCAAATGCAGCCTAGATACAAACTCTAGCTGCAAACAGTACACTACATAATCCTGAACCATGTCTGCTTTAACCATGAGAAGTTTCCAAATAACATTTAAATTGGAGGCTCCTCCAGTGGATCAAATGAAGGAGCCATGGGTCAACCCCTATCTGGTATTATACCCCAATAATCTTCAGAGCAGGTTAAAGCCCTTCACCTCCCCTCCCTCCCACATAGATTCTGCTGTCTTTTGAGCAACTCCCAGCTTACTCAAGGTCGAGGGCAGGGCTTGACAGCTTGTTTTGGCCAGAGAACAGCATGTGAAACAGCTTAGAAAAAGAATGAAGCAAAACAGTCAAGCAAGCTTGGAATTTAGTCTCTGGCTCAATGGCAGAAAATAATCGACATTTGGGAAGATCAAAATTATGTGCAATTCCAGGAGCCAGGATATCCGACAGACTAAATTGTTCCTTTCACTTCACCTCTCCACCACTGCCACAAGCATGAACTTTGGAACAAGCTAAAATAAGAGGGCTCTAACTTTGCAGGTGTTGCTGTTAGAATTGGACTAAAAACCAAGAGGGGCTGAAGACTGAATTGTAAATTCAGCCTCTTCATTGCTGCTTCAACCAGGATACATTGGGAGCTTTGCTATATAGCGTGTCAATAATCATTGCGCAGATACACATACAAAGAGCAGTTATTTTGGATAAGGTACAGGAGGCAATTGGTGCACTTGGAATCACAAGTAAGCTCGAAAACAGAAAAAAGGAAAATATAGGAGAAGAAAATTAAGAGGAAAAGAGTGTAATGTCCAATAGTATCAACTGCAAGTGACCAACTGAACAAGCCAAGTTTTTTTTTTACACAGAGGATGGTGGGTGTCTGGAACTCGCTCCTGGGGGAGGTAGTGAAAGCAGATACAATAGCGACTTTTAAGGGGCGTCTTGACAAATACATGAATAGGATGGGAGTAGAGTGATATGATCCCGGGAAGGGTAGGGGGTTTGGTTCAGTCGGGCAGTATGGTCGGTGCAGGCTTGGAGGGCCGAAGGAGCTGTTCCTGTCCTGTAATTTTCTTTGTTCTTTGTGAACGTTGATTAATCAATTAAGGACACTTTAAAGGATATTTCTGAATAAAATGTGCAATATGCATTAAAATTAATACCATTTTGCCGGATATCTTCATAGTGCATTGGTCCTATTGGTCTGCTCATGGCCTCCTCTTCCTCTTTCTCCCACTGTTGTCGCTGAAGCTCCTTTTTCATGTCTTCAGAAAGCAAAGTTTTTTCTCCTACTTCTTGCCTGTGAACAGTTCAAGACAGAGACATATTGCAGAGACCCATGTCAACACCTATAGTCACAGCATCACGGAACAGTATTGTCTACCACTCACTTCCCAACAAGCAGCAGAGCTTCATTTTTGTTCCATTATTAATTACCAAGTTAGAAACGATGGTGAGGCAAATCCAGACATGATGATACTAAACTTGGATTTGAAGATTACCAGTCAGGACGAAGAGAGGCAAGGAGCATGATAGATTGCGATCTGCTTCAAGTTTTAAGATTTACTTTACCTTGCATTTTTGCACAAGACTAAGGCTGAACTTTGCAATTTACTTTGTCTTGCTGACTGAGTGCATGTATTGTTTGGTAACTTCACACACCAAAGTGAAAATTGCATTTTGTGCAGTGTGGGCATCAGTGTGATAAAATTCCATTAGGCTAGCTCTAAGCAGAGCCAGGTAACCAAAAAACCAATACAACTCTCTATTCCCCACTCAATTAAAATGAATGTGAAAGAGAACAGTGGCATGGTGGTAATATTGACTGACTAGTAGTCCAGTAACCCAGCTAAACATCTGGGGCATGGGTTCAAATCCTACCATGGCAGCTGGTGGAATTTTAACGTCAATTAATAAATCTGGCCGACATGTGATTCAGATCCGCAGCAATATGGTTGACTCTCAACTGCCCTCTGAAATAACCCATGAAGCCACTCAGTTCAAGGGCAACTACGGATGGGCAATAAATGCGACACCCTCTCACATCCTATGGAAGAATAAAGAAAAAAAATGCAAAGGAGCTCACAAACAAACCATAGCAAAAAGTTTGCACAAGTCCTTAGACTGATTCTGTACAGCAGGAAGGATCATATCGACAGCAGACTGAACTTCTGCAAGGTAGTTTTTTTTTGTCGTTAGTCGATGAAACAGAAATAGTGTGAAAGACAAGTTTACTTCAAGGCAACAATTCGTTTAGGATATTAAAGAGCTCATATAGTTTACATATTCAGGTGATGCAAGTCTAAACAAGAATGCACAAGAGGCTGGGTTATGGTGGATTGTACCTTACAGGTACAGGATTCAAGTTCCAGTTCACTCTGATGAACTAACAATCTCCCATTTTCATCAGCTGGAAGGGTCCCAGTGAAATTATTCTGCAGCAGTTTCAACCCAGTAGCTTTTGAACAAAAATTCACAAACAAAACTGCCCAGAAGCTAGCAGTAAATTAACAGTCTTATCCAAAGAGGCCATTGAATGACTGAAATTTTAACATCACCCGGAGTACAAATAAACAGTGCATTTCAAGCGAAAGGTAACAAAAAAAAACACAAATCTATTATGCACCCTATTTGAGATGCAGTCTCACCAAAACCATCCATAATGCTTACACAATGAATAATTCACAGGCAAACATGCCAGCTATCCTGCATCCTACAAACAGCCACATTCGGAATGATTAGTTAATCTGTTTTTGGTGATGTGATTCAGGAAGAATGTTAGACCAGGATACTAGAAGAACTCCATGCTCCTGATATAACAACGCTCAACCTTAGAGCCCACTGTAGGAAACAGATGAGATTGTTGGTTTAACATTTTATTCAAAGGACCGAGCTTTCAATAATGCATCTCTCCATTAATACTGCTACAAATGGGATACTGTCTGAACTACTGTAGAGAAAGCTTGTTGTCCAACTAGGAACACAATACATGCAATAATGGGTAGAGAAATGTTTCAATTTCCGATACCAATATTGATCATTCAGGCACAAACATTTTGTTTAGAAATACATACGTAGGTTCTGGACAATCAAGCTAAATACGTGGATATTCCTATGAGGTGTAGACCCCTTATGGGGGTAGGGCCTGGGTGGGATTGTGGTCGGTGCAGACTCGATGGGCCGAATGGCCTCCTTCTGCACTGTAGGGTTTCTATGATTCTTACTTTATTCTCAAGGGAAATTAGGGATGGGTAACAAATACTGGCTTAGTGGGCAACACCTGCATCCCATGACAGGATTGAAAAAAAAATCTCACAAAGTGCCTACCGCTGCCTCCATTCTTATAGCTCATTCCTCCGAAAGGCATATTACTCACAGCTACAAAAGCAAAATACTGTGGATACTTGAAGTCTGAAAAAAATAGCAATACAAAAACATTTTTGGATTTTATTTACTCATAGTTACCTTGATCCTTTTAGATCTTTGTCCATAGCAAGTAGTTCTGACAAATCTTTCTTCATGCATCTTCTAGATCGGCCTAAAGAATCCACATAGTCAACCCTGAAGGGAGGGGAGGGAAAGGGAAAGGGTGGGGGGAAAAACACACAGCCCTTAGTTCAAACTGCTATTTAATCATCTCATAGCCAAATACAAGTCATTTCATGTACACTTTTAAGCTAAATACTAAGTTG